>NW_008342018.1:10473063-10473926 GCF_000622305.1 Nannospalax galili | reverse complement strand
GCCGTGGGAGTAAATTAACAGCATAAATGCTGTCAGAATAAAGGTTGAAGGATATATCAATCTTATCAAGAGCCATATAGATGGCAAAGAGCTCTTTAAATTGTGGGGATTTATCAGATAGAGGTTGAAAATATATCATAGGTGGGTCATTAGGGGAGTCATATATGACCAATGCAGCCCCTTTTTTTCCTCCATCTGTAAAGGCTGTAATAGTCTCTTTTATGGGTTTATGGCAGAAGAGCCAAGGTGGGAGCCAGTGAAATACTGGAATAACTGACATCCATTTATCTTTGGGATAGTGATTATCAATTTGTCCTTGGAAACCTATTAATCTAATTGCTAAAGAGGAATGATGTTTTAAGAGCCATTGTACATCTGATAATGGGAAGGGGATAATAAGAGTATCAGGCTCTTTTCCTATAATCTGTAGAACTCTTTCTCTCCCCTGACAGACCATGGACGCAAGAGTATCGACTTCTGTAAGAAAGCGAGGAGCGCCCCCTACTGGCATGTGAAGCCATTCTAGTACTCCGTGTGGCTGATGAATTGCTCCTACCATGGTGAGGGAGGAATTAAAAATTAAGAGTTGAACTGGTAGCCTGGGGTCATATCTGGCTAGTGATGCCTTTTGAAAGTGGTTGTTAATTATTTGGAGAGCCTTTTTTTGCATCTGGGTTTAGATACCGTCTGGAGGCTGGGTTTTTGTTTCCCTTTAAGAGATCAAAAAGTGGCTGTAATTGACTTGTGGGGATGGAAAGCCATGGCCTTAGCCAATTAATATTACCTAGAAAACTTTGAAGTGAGTTAAGTGTGAGTGGATAGGGGACATCTAGGACAGGTTTGAGGGGCCTAACAGCAGTGGG
>NW_008342018.1:10438026-10472497 GCF_000622305.1 Nannospalax galili | reverse complement strand
AACTAAGCATTTTCTTTTGCTTCTGATACTTAACCCTATATTCTAATTTTGTCAGTGGATCATTTTTCTTATTCTCCATCTTATAGAAATGTCAACTTTTTTCTTGTTTTCCTGAACAGCTGATGTCCCCTCCCCAAAGTTTGCATTCTCTTGCCTTCCCCCAAAGTATATGGTTCACCTGTGCCAGCCTCTGTGACAAGAACCTGATTCCCACTCCTTGATGGCTTTTACTCTTAAGCTTTCTTCCTTCAAGTCCACAGCCAACTGGGCTTAGCCAATTTGGCTTAGTTATTACCTGTGCCTAAATTTTCCTGGAGAAATACCAGTGCCAGGAACAAAATCTAGGCTTTTTGCAGCCTTAGTGTTTACTTTTTAAAAGTCCATTTTCATTTTGTTTGAGAACTCCTCCTTCTTTCCTTTCACTTGTTTCCAAATCACATCAGCTTTCAAGACAGAGCTCCTTCTAGAGCCACAGTCTTGTTTATCCCATGAATTTGGCCAGGGGATTCTACATTCTGAATATTATGCCCTACTTGAGTGGGGAACTTATGAGGGCAGAAAATAGCATTCCCAGAGGCATGCAGCTAAAATGCTAACCAATCTACTTTCCAAAACTGGAACGATTTCTTCCTTCTTTGTTTTATAAGAAGGGCGGGTGAAAGGCCGTCATTGTTTGATAATGTCCCACAGTCAGGCGGGCTTTTGTGAAGAAATGGTCTCTTGGTAAGGGCTCTGGTCTCTAGTCCTCAGTATCTCCTCCCTTGGCTATATTATTTCTGAAAGGAATTTTTGGTGAGATGCTTTCCGTATTGTATTAGAAGCACAAGTCAGCTCTAAAGAGATGGATGACTTCCTTTTAGGCATTTGGCTTATAATTGTAGTTGATATTACCAAATAAATTGGGTGCATGTATCTGCCAGCAGACCCAGTCGTAAACTTACTCCAGATGTGACTGAAGGCAGAAGTATGATTTAACAATGAAATATGAAATATTTAAATATGAATAGAACTGTTCCACTTTTTCCATAACTGCTTTGCTTACTATAAATAAGAATTTGGAGTAAGACTTAAAGAACTATAACCACCCAGGTAAAGTTAAGTGTCTTCTTCCCTTAAGGTCAAATATTAAGAATCACCACGCAACTCTTAGTTTTCTATCTTTCCATTAAAAAAAAGTTAAAACTTCCATTTAGAGGTTATCAAATGTCTCAACATTATTTATTCAGTTGCCTTCACAGCGACTGTGTTCATTTCACTGCTATGCTAGTAATTCTAATTCTCTAATTTAAAAAATGTTTTCATGGAATTGCATCTGATATTCCGTGTGTGTGTGTGTGTGTGTGTGTGTGTGTGTGTGTGTATTCATATGTCTAAGTGCATGTGGAGGGTGCACAAACTCATGGTTGTGCAGGCATGTGGAAGCCAGAGGACAACCTTTGGTACCTCCAATCTTCAGGCACCATCCACCTTGTTTTTAGAGACAGGGTGTCTCATTGGCCTAGAAATCACCAGTTAAGTCTAGGCTGGCTTCACCTTCCCAGCACTAGAATTACTAATGTGTGTTGCTACACCTAACCATGCATCTGATACTCTGAAAATTCAAATACCTTCTTTTTTTTTTGTATAAGATAGATTTAAGTTGGGTGTGATGGTGAATGCCTTGAATTCCAGCACTCAAGAGGGAGAGGCAGCCAGATCTCTATGAGACTGAGGCCAGCCTGGTCTACATAGTGAGTTCCAGGCCAGGGCTACAGGGCGACTCTGTCTCAAAAAGACAAGAAGGAGGAGGAGGAGGAAGGAAGGAAAGGAAAGAAGGAAATTATGCCTTTCTTGGATTTCTTTTTTACTAGCCAGATGCGCAAGAAAGTTCCAGACCTCTGGATCAGATATGTCTGCTGATAGGATCCAGGGTGCGAATTGATACACCTCATTCCAAAATTTTAAGCTTTCTTTTTGGGAGATCTTAAGCCCTCTTGATTTAAGTAAGGCTCTAAGGGAACAAATTTGGAGTTTTTTGGCATGATGTCAAATTACACATTACAAAAGGAAATAGCGTTGTCTTAGCATTTAACAACTCCAAGGCTTACGTGAAGATCCCTGGAACTTTGGGGATTTTTCTAGCAGTGTTAAGATAGAAAAAGTGGGGTGAAGTGATGGTTCCCAAGGGAACGTGCCTGAAATTAAAATCTCAGGGGATTCCACTTGGTTCCCAGCACAGGCCTTCCTGCAAATTTAAGAGGCTGGTGGCCATCCTAATGACTCTTAAGTGGCCGTTGCTTCACCAGATTTTTATATTAGAAAGACGTATAGATAGAGGTCTTTTTTCTACACCTTTGCAGGCAGTCGGGGTCCATTAGGGGGTCAAAGAGACCTTCAGCTAACATCAGGGAGTAGCCCTGACCAGGAAGCTTCAGTTGCCTTTCCGTCTTTAATGTCCTCACGTGAAGACTCTAGACCAGAAACAAAAGGAGGAAATTAGAAGAGATTTGCCAGGCCCCAAGTGTGGGGTGGCTTGGGGGCACAGCTGCCTTTTTAGTCTCCTGATGGGAGATAAAGGAAAAAAAAAGATTTGCGTTGCTCTCCTGGTGGGAGAGATACTCACGAATCCTGCATTTCAGGGGGTACCAGCTTGCTGGCTGGCACGGAGTTCAGAGGCTCTCACGTTGGGTGCCAGATATGGGGTGTGGGGATCTTAGGGCGCCAGCTGCTGGGTGTGGCACCGGTCTCCCGCAGGCCACCGGGGTGCAGTGGGTTTCACACACCGCGTTGCTGTGGGTCTCTGCTACTGGGGCTGGCGACTCTGGAGAGCCGCTGTCAGTCACCCGGGTGGGTTCTGTCCCAATTTCCACCGAGCACTCCCTCAGGGTTCGAGATCTGTCAGCTGCTGGGTCATGAGGGGAGGTGCAGGATGACAAAAGCAGGGTTTCCGTGAGCCGTGGCTTATGAAGAGACAGCTCTCTCTGGGAAGACTGGATCGTAGGCAGTAAGACACAGACCTCAGCTCAGTACAGCTCCTTCATTCAGTGACTCAGCTCCAGACTGGATCGTAGGCAGTAAGACACAGACCTCAGCTCAGTACAGCTCCTTCATTCAGTGACTCAGCTCCAGGTCTTAGTGATCCAGCTCCGATTAATTAGGGGAAACCAGGACATTTATACTGTGGGGGCAGTGGCAAAAGCCTTAGTGGATAGGTGCTTTCAGGATGCCCCATTTACATGTGGTGGTGGGCTTCTGCCAGGCTGCCAGACATTGTCTGATTATCACACAGGAAAACCTGGCAATTCCTATGTCAGAGGCCATGTTTTTGGTAGGGCATCTGTGGCGGCCACTTCAAAAAATGAGTCAGGAAGAGAGTAGGAAGGCACCCTGCTGATAACAGGAGTCTCTGCATTGAACGCCAAGCCCGTGGGCTATCCGGACATAGAGAGACTGCTACTTTACACAACAGGGGTCCCCAACAAGAGTCCATTGGAATTTCTTGAAAAGGTCTTCCAATAGCATCCTTCTATTGGGTTCTTCCTCATTTTTCTGTCTTCCAAGGCTGGACTCTAGAGTGATGGATTCAGGATTTACTTTCACATGTTTTGATAGCTGTTAGAGTGGTTAGAATCAGTGTCAGTTCCCTCTCAAAGGCTTCTAGATAGGAGGAGAAAACAAATTTATCCATCATTTTAGAACAATAGCTAGTTGTCTCCCTTAGCTACAGGTGGGCACTACAGTATTGGAGACCAAGATTTGAAGTCTTACATCTGAGCAGCACTTTCTGGTTAGGAACAAAATCATCAATGAGAAATAATTATCTAAATAACTTTTTATATGGACTTAAGCCTAATGTCTGGGAAGAGTAATCCCTTGAACTCTTAAAGAAATATACTGATGTCTTAATCTTTGTTTATACTTTCCTTCTTTCCTTTTAGTGTTTATGACCATACAGTTGGCCCAAATAAATCAATTTTTTTACATACAAGATCATTGGAGGATCTGTTCCTGAGGGGTCACATGGGGTTGGGAGGAGCCCCTGGCTCCCTTCTTTTACCAGTTCCATCAATGTGAAGATAAGTCAAAGGTCCTGCTAGACCATGTCTGGCTTTACTTGGGACCACGGATGAGATGTTTCCTCTGGGTTGACCCTCCTCTTTGTAGACTGGACACTGGTTCAAGTCTATTGAGTGGGGTCTCCATGGCCTCCCTGAACAATAGGACAGATGACTCGCCACAGCTACAGGACATTATGAGAGACATTCCATAGTCCCCTGGAACTTAGTCGACCTGGGAGGGCAAGGGGCAAAAACTGTCCTTTAAGTCCCTCTGACTACTTTAGTATAGGCCTTAAAATATGGCTTAACAGCCATATTAACAAAGGGACTCAAAGGACATTTTTGCACTCACATACATGCAGGCAATACACTCATACACATAAAATTAAAAAAAATAATATATATATATGGCTGTTAAAAATCCAATAAGGTTAGTTCCACCAGTCTGGTACTTTTAATTGCCATGTGCTATGTAGATAAAGCTTGGGTAAAAAACCCAAACATTCTCAGATAAGCCTTGACTAGATATATATTTTGTTCTTTAAACTAACTGACTGAACTATGACTTTAGAAATTTTAAAGATTATGTATATATTATTTTTGTCTCATTCTTTATATATCATATCAAACCTACACAGACCTTCATCACTTGCTTAGGCTTTCTCATTTTTTCTGTTTTTGAAAATATCTCCATTCCCATATCCTTTTAACATCTTTTATATTTCATTTTCTTTTTTTAAATAATTAGGAAACATAATAACATTAACAAATAAATATTACATCTGTTGTGAGAGACCCTGTGTGATTAGGGCCAAATTACATATAGTTGGCTTGGAAGAGTTGCTGGATAGTCCACTGAAGGTCCAATGATCCTGCTTGTCCCTCCTTTAATGAAGGAGAACAATGAACAGCAAGCCCAATTGTGGCAATGTTTAGCAATCAGGCACTGCTGAAGTCCTGATGATGGTAGCTATTTCATGCAGAAGAGACTGCTGTACAGTATCATCTTATTAAAAGGACAATGAATTTTAAAGGATTTGGTGCTAGGATCCACTAATGAGGGAGAACACACGTCTTTTATATTTCTGAGTTTGTGTTACTTCACTTAGTATAACAGTTTCTAGATCCATCCATTTACCTGCAAATTTCATTATTTCATCTTTCTTTACTGCTGAATAGAACTCCATTGTGTAAATATACCACATTTTTGTTAACCACTTGTCAGTTGAGGGGCACTTAGGTTGCTTCCATCTCTTAGCTATTGTGAAAAGAGCAGCAATAAACATGGTTGTACAAGTGTCTCTATAATAGGATGAGCCCTTTGGGTATATGCCAATGAGTGGTATAACTGGGTCATATGGTGGTTTCATTTCTAGTTTTTTAAGTTCTCTACACTGTTTTCCATAGGGGTTACATGAGTTTGTAATCTCACCAGCAGTGAATGAACATTCCCCTTTCTCCACATCCTTGCCAGCATTTGGTATCATTTGTTCTCTTGATCCTAGAGAGTTTGGTTGGGGTAAGGTGATACCTTAGGGTGGTTTTAATTTGCATTTCCCTAATTAATAGTGATGTTGAACAATTTTTGGATGTTTCTTAGCCATCTTTGTTTCTTACTTTGAGAACTGTCTGTTTAGGTATTTAGCCCACCTTTTAACTGGGTCATTTGTTTTCTCGCTTCTTTGTTTTTTGAGTTTTTATATATTCTGGGTGTTAAACCTCTGTCGGATGTGTCACTGGTGAAGATTTTTTCCAATTCTGTGGGTTTTCTCTTCACTTTTTAATTTTTCCTTTGTTGTACAGAAGCTTTTTAGTTTAATGAGGTCCCACTTCTTGATTGCTGACCTGAGCAACTAGTGTTTGATTAAGAAAGTCCTTTCCTACACCTATATCTTGTAATTTACTGCCAATGTTTTCTTCTAATAGTTTCAGAGTTTGGAGTTTCACATTTAGGTCTTTGATCCATTTGGAGTTGACTTTTGTGGAAGGTGAAAGATAATGATCTAGTTTCATTCTTCTACAGGTGGAGATCCAGTTTTGCCAGGACCATTTGTTGAAGATGCTGTCTTTCCTCCACTGTGTTTTCTTGGTGCCTTTGTCAAATATCAGGTGGCTGAAATTACATGTACTTGGGTTCAGGCCTTCAATAATGTTCCATTGATCTATGTTTCTATTTTTGTGCCAGTATGATGCTGTTTTTACTGACTATAGCTCTGTAGTATACTTTGAGATCTGGAATAGCTATCCCCCGAGTGCTGCTCTTTGTGGTCAGGGTTGCTTTGGCTATTCGGGGGTTTTTTGGGGTTCCATATGAATTTAAGGATGGATTTTTCTAATTCTGTGAAGTACATCATGGGGATTCTGTTTGGGATTGCACTGAATCTATATATTGCTTTTGGTAGGATGGTCATTTTCACAATATTAATTCTTCCAATCCATGAACATGGGAGGTCCTTCCATCTCCTTGTGTCTTCCTCTATCTCTTTCTTTAATGATTTAAAATTTTCATTTTAGAAATCTTTGGTATCCTTGGTCAAATTTATTCCAAGATATTTTATTTTTTTGTAGCAATTGCGAATGGGAACATTTCCCTGTACTCTTTTTCCAATTGCTTGTTATTGGTATATAGAAAGGCTACTGATTTTTGTAGGTTGATTTTATAACCCGCTACTAACTGAAAGTGTTGATCAGTTCTAGGCATTTTCTGGTGGCTCCTTTAATTTCCTTCTCTTGTCTTATTGCTCTTGTAAGAGTTTCAAGTACTATGTTAAAGAGAAGTGGGGATAGTGGACAGCCTTGTCTTGTTCCTGCTTTTAATGGGAATGCGCCCAGTTTTTCTCCATTTAGAATGATGTTGGCTGTGGGTTTGTTACATATGGCTTTTATTATGTTAAGGTATGTTCCCTCCAGTCTTATTCCCTCTAGGACTTTGAACATAAATGCATGCTGAATTTTGTCAAAAGACTTTTCTGCATCTATTGAGATGATGATGTGGTTTTTGACTTTGAGTCCATTTATATGATTAATGACATTTATTGACCTGTGTATATTGCACCATCTCTGGAGTAAAGACTACTTGATCATGGTGAGTGATCTTTTTGATGTATGTCTGTATGTGGTTTGCAAGCATTTTCTTGAGAACTTTTGCATCTATGTTCATTAAGGATATGAGTCTATAGTTTTCTTTTTTGGTTTTGTCTTTACCTGGTTTGGGTATTACAGTGATGCTGGCTTCATAGAAGGAATTTGGGAGTTCTCCCTCTGTTTCTATCATTTTGAATAATTTAAGTGGTATTGGTTGGAGGTCTTCTTTAAATGTCTGATAGAATTCTGCTGTAAATCCATCTGGGCTTGGGCTTTTTTAATTGGAAGGCTTTGTATTACGTTTGATTTCCTTATATGTTATGGGTCTGTTTAAATTGTTGATCTCTTCTTGGTTTAACTTTGGTGGTTCCTATGATTTTAGATATACATTCATTTCTTTTAGATTTTCAAATTTAATAGAGCATAGGTTTTTAAAATATTCTCTTATAATAGTTTGGATCTTTTGGGTGTCTGTTGTGATATTTCCCCTTTCATCTTTGATTTTGTTGATTTGTATTTTCTCTTTCTTTCTTTTGGTTCACTAGGCTAGGGGTCTGTCTACCTTATTTAGCTTTTCAAAGTACCAGCCCTTAGATTCATTGATTCTTTGTATTGCTTTCTTTGTTTCTATTTCATTAACTTCTGCTCTGATTTTTGTTATTTCTTCTCTTCTGCTGGGTTTGGGTTTCATTTGCTTGTGCCTTTCCAGTGTCTTGAGTTTCAGTCTTAGGTCATTTGGGCTCTTTCTAATTTTTTAATGTAGGCACTTAGAGTTATAAACTTTCCTCTTAGAACTGCTTTTAAAGTGTCCCAGAGGTTGTATTGTCCTTTTCATTGAATTCTAGGAATTCCTTTATTTCTTTCTTAATTTCTCCTTTGACCCACTCATTGTTTAAGAATGTGTTGTTTAATTGCCAGGAGTTTGTGTAGTGAAGTTATGGCTTCATCCAGTGTTGATTTTGAGGTTCATTGCTTTGTGGTCCAATAGAATGCATGGAATTATTTCATTTTTTTGTGTTTGTTGAGGTTTGTTTTGTGGCCCAGTATGTGATAAATTTTTAAAATGTTCCATGGGGTGTTGAGTAGAAAGTGTATTCTTTGGTGTTTGGGTGAAATATTTGAAAGATGTCTGTTAGGTCCATTTGATGTATGGTATAATTTAATTCAAGCATCTCTCTGTTTATTCTTTGTCTAGCTGACCTCTCTCTAATGGAGACACTGGAGTATTGAAGTCCCCTATTCTTTCTGAGTTGAGGTCAATCTTTGTCTAAAAGTCCTGTAGTGTTGTTTTTATGAATTTGGGTGCACCAGAGTTTGATGCATATATGTTGAGGATTGTAATATCTTTTTGGTTAATTGTTCCTTTGATCAGAATGAAGTGACCCTCTTTATCTCTTCTGATTAGTTTTACTTTGAAGTCTATTTTTTCAGATATTAGAATTGCAACCCCTGCTTGTTTCTTAGTGCCATTTGCTTGGAATATGCTTTTCCACACTTTCACCTTAATGTAGTGCCTGTCCTTGAAGGTGAGATGCGTTTCTTACAGACATAAAGATGGATTTTGTTTCTTAATCCATTCACTTAGCCTGTGTATTTTGACTGGGGAGTTCAGTCCATAGATACTTAAGGTTATTATTGAAATATGTGTATTAGTGGCTGTCACTTTGATTGCTGTTTGTGTTCTTTGTCTAACTTTATGTTTCCTCAATTATACCTTAATTTAATTTCTTTTGCTGCCTGCAGGGTAAAGTTGTTCCTTTCCCCGTTCTTTGTAATGCTTCAATTACTCTTTGAATGGCTGGTTTCATGGACATGTATTCTTTCAGGCTATTCATGTCATGGAAGATTTTTCTTTCCCCCTCAATGATAATAGACATTTTTGCTCGGTAAAGTATTCTGGGATGGCACCTATTGTCATTTAAAACTGGAAATACCTTGGTCCAGGCTTTCTGGCTTTCACAGTTTGCATTGATAAGTCAGCTGTAATTCTGGTGGGCTTTCCTTTGTATGTGACCTGTTGTTTTTCTTTTGCTGCTTTCAGTATTCCCTTTGTTCAGTAAATTTAGTTTTTTACTAAATAGTAATATGATGTGTCTTGGGGAGTTTCTCTTCTGATCCTATTTGGTGTTCTATGTGCTTCCTATATTTCTATAGAGATGTCTTTCCTTAATTTCAGGAAATTCTCTTCTACAATCCTGTTTAAGATCTGGTCAATACCATTATCCTGAAATTCTTCTCCTTCCTCTCTTCCTGTGATATGTAGATTTGGTCTTTTTATGGTGTCCCACATCTCTTGCATATTCCATTCCTGTGTTTTCTTAAAGTTTTCACAATCTTCGCTTGAGTGGTCCAGTTCTTCAACTTTATCCTCCAGTGTTGATACTCTGTTTTCCATTTCATTCATTCTCATGGTGATGCTTTTCCCTGTTGTTTGAAGTTGACTTATTGAGTTTTTCACTTCCTCCTTCATTTCTGCCTGAGTATTCTTCAATGTTTCTGTCTCTTTTGTGAATTCATTCAGAAGTTTACCCGATCTTCTTTTAATTCTTTGATTTGTGTGTTCTTTAAATTGTTGAATTCCTTGATCATGTTTATGATTGTTCTTTTAAATTCAGTGTCCTGGTTTATCTCTAGGGGTTCTCCTTGTAGAACTCTTCTACAGGACTGGTGGAGTTTGGTGGGGCCATAGTGTTGTGGCTTTCCATTTTATTATTCTTTCATTGTGATTTTGGCATGTGAATTTCTTTTGTTGTTTGTGATTTTGATATGAGAATTAAGTTGAAGTATGCTTCTTTTTGTATTATTGGTGTGCCTTGGTCCTTTTCTTATTGGTTATGAAAAGCTGGTTGGTCCAGGTTTCAGGTTCTCTTAGGTTTTATTTTGGAAGGAACAGATGGCTTCAGATCAGCTACTCAGGAGAACCCACAGAACCCCAAGTCAGGTTCTAGTCAGGTACACTCAGGATTCCTTCTCAGGTTTGGACCCCTACTAGAGGGAACTCAGAAAAATTTGGGAAGCTCCCTAAGGGTTGTGTGCCCCTATGCCCCTATGCCAGAGAGAGGCTGGACAGGCACTCTCTGGCAGTCTGCTGAGATCACAGTACACAGATGGAGGTTGGAACCCACCCTTTCAGACTGACTGCTAAGATCTCACCCTTTTCCTACCAAAGCCGGATCTGCCCCGGGGCCTTATATGGGGCCTCATGCAATTCTAGTTAGGGGGTTGGGTATGGCACAAATAGGGGAAGCTTACCACCATGTGGCGGCAGGATCTGGAAGCTCTCAGGCAGTCCCCTGTGTTCTTAGCCTCTATGCCAGAAGGAGGCTGGAAGAGACACTCTCTGGCAATCTGCTGAAATCATAGTACCAGAATGGATCTTCTTAAAGGGAAATAGGTTGACTATACCTCAGTGGATAAATTTGCACTGAGGGACTTCTGGGGACACTGACTTAACATGATAGGCCTTAACACAAATGACAGAATTTATGAAATCTGGTGTGGGGGGGCATAGGTGGGTGCCAATAAGGAAGGAGGTATAAAGTTGATTAAGATGTTCTGTATGCAATACACAAAATTGAATAAAAAAGTCTCTAGTTTCATTCACTTACCTGCAAATTTGATAATTTCATCTTTTGTTACTGCTGAGTTGAACTCCATTGTGTAAATGTACTGCATTTTCATTATCCAGTTAAAGGACATTTAGGTTGTTTACATTTCTTTGCAGGGTCTTAGGAGATCAGTCTGTGTCAGGAAGATCTGGAGTTATGGTAATGTGGGAGAGGGGACTGCCTGTGGAGAGACTTAGGAAACTACACTAGAGGGTTTAGCTAGTCTGGATTAGGAAGCCATTCCAGAGATGTGAGTCAGAGGAATTGGAGCAAGCCTGGGACCAAAGTTAGCAGGGGGACAGTCAGTTACAGTTTATTGATCGAATTTTCTATTTGTAATCTTAAATCAGGATACTCAGTGACCATTGGTTTACAATATTAAGTGCAGCAATACTGAAAACATAAGGATTGTACTACTGTACAATGACTTAATAACGTTATGCAAATGTTAAAGATTCAATATATATGAAGAAGAAATTGTTTCACAGTGTGTTCAGTATAAGAGGACAGCACTATAAAGGACTGGAAAAGACTGAAGCTTTCCCTAGATTACCAGAAAGGCTTCTAGCTCCTTAGTTTTGCTTGGCCCATAGAAAGTGAACTGTTTTCTATTTCCACTGCAGACAAATACTTTGGAAGAAATATTTGCTCTTTGTTTTTCTGGAACAGAACCACAAAGTGATCAGCTAGAACAGAGAAAATTAAAAAGTTTAAGTATTAGTTTGCTAATTTTAGGGAGAGTGAATAATTGAAAACTTTTAATGAAAAATGGCTTTGGCATTACGGAAGCATTTGAATGAAAATTACTATTCTCTCCTATTCTGCTTTCTCATTGTATGATAAATGATAGGTTTACTGCACTTGCCAATTTCCATATTTTAGATATTTATCTGGTAGCCAATGTTATGCAAAGTCAGCTCTTTATTTAAACTGTCTAACTATTCTCTTTCCCTCTCCCTTTCTCTCTTTTTTGTTCTCTCTCTCTTTATCTATTTAGATTTGTAACCCCCAGAAGTCAGTGGTAAACAAGGATGGTGATTTCTACCAGTTCTTCAAGTGAATCAAGAAGTCATTCTGCTGTTGTGCAATTTACCTCTTTAGAGATATGTTTTTATTTTTAAGAGAGAAATAATGGTTGATTTCCACTAGAGAAATTTTTACTATGGTTAGCTGCTTTCTCAAATTTAATTTCATGTAGCACTAAAAATAAAAATTCAGTATGATAATAAATGCTCCTTGGAACTCAGCCCACACTGGAGTCTTTAAACTGTTGGGGAGATCATTCTTTTCTTGGCTTGTTGAGGCTCTGAGAACAGTGAGAAACTTCTCATGAGATGGTTCAGCAGGTACAGGGCCTGATAATCTGAGTTCAATCTATAATGGAAGGAAAGAAAGTCGTCTTCCTAAAAGTTGTCCTTTGACTTCTACATGCATAGCATGGCACAAGCCCCCCCTCCCTCAGGCAATAATAAATAAATAAATGTAAAAAAGGAATAGTTTAAAAAAATTTTTTATTTAATATTTTTATGTGCATGTGTGTATTGCCTGCATATAGGTAAGTGCACCCGTGTCGTGCAATGCCTGCGGAGGACAGAAGAGGCTGTCAAATCCCCTGGAATTGGAGTTATGGACAGTTGTTAGCTGCCATATGGGTGCTGGGATTCGAACCCAGGTCTTCTGTAAGAACAACCAGTGTTCTTAAGCATTGAGCCATCTCTCCAGCCACCCCCCCTGGAATAGTTTTTATTTTTATTTATTTATTTTTAATATTTTATTTATTATTTTTATTTTATGTGTATGAGTGTTATGCTTGCACATAGGTAAGTGCACCCATGTCATGCAGTGCCCGTGGAGGACAGAAGAGGTGGTCAGATCCCCTGGAACTGGAGTTATGGACAGTTGTTAGCTGCCATGTGGGTACTGTGATTTGAGCCAGGGTCTTGTGCAAGAACAGTGTTCTTAACCACTGAGCCATCTCTCCAGCCCCAATGAATAGTTTTTAAAAAAGCATTTGATGATGGCATATGCCAGTGCCAGCTGGCCAAGACGGACAGTACCTGAAAGAAGGAGTGAGGATTGAAAGAAAAAACAAGAGACAGAGAAAAAGATACTTGGGAGGACTGTCAGTAGAGACTGCAGCCCCGGTTTATTTTAGCTCCGCCTTTTTATACAGAAGAATATCAGAGATCTTAACTCAATTAATTTCAACAGCTGTTTTTCCCACCTGTATCTGAGGGTCAAGGAGCAGTCAAATACTTGTTGTGAACTCCACCATATAAACACATTCCTCCTGACTTGGCAGATTAGGTACTGGTGTGCAAAACACAAACTCAGTAAACAAGCAAGCCTGCCATGGCTCAATGTACATAACGGATTAATAGCTCTCAACATCTCCCCCTTTATTTTTTATAACCCCAGATTATGCTATATCTAGGACAGAAGGACTGTGCCTGTCTTAGGTTGTCTTCTGCTAGAGCAAAGCCTTACCCATCATCGGCACGTAACTTCCATCAGCTACGCCCTGTCTTAGGTTGACTTTCTCCCAGAAGATCTTACCCGTCTTTGACTACTGGCCTCGGTTAGGGGAGGGAGCGCAATCTCATATCATGCACAGCAGCCTTGACTTGCCACAGGATTTAATAAATAACTTTACTGCCACCAGATGAAAACAAAGAGGAGGAAAAGCATGCCAAGTCCCACTAAACCATAGGACCACTATGGTAAGGTGGCTCTCAACCTTTTTAGAATATCTGCCGCTGCCTACAGAGTGGAAATGCGGAGAATTTTTTTTTTCTCTACTCTATTATCTCTTGGCAATAACACTTTGACATTGGTACAATATCCACTTTGTCCCACAAGCACACAGTCATCTACTTGCACCCACCTGTTTTAACAAAACAAATAGGCAACCTGCTTCCCAATCCAAAACAATAAAAATTCATCGTCACTTGCATCATCAGGCATTTTGAAGCAGGCTGAGCAATTATCCAAGAGTCATTCACAGTCACTACTATCTCTTTTTCCTCCCATATCACGGGGTGCAATATTGTGGATCAGGAACATAAGTCCAGTATAACTCAGCCAAGATCACTTGCGGGAACATCATCATCAGCCACGTTTGTCTCCTCATCATTCTTTTCCATTTCTTTTTCTTTGGCACTCATCTGGCAAACCTCACCAGCCTTTCCAGCAGCCACCTGGATCCATCCGCGTCCTGTGGAAAAACACAAACATGCCCTCTTCCCCATATCAATACAGGGTTGGGACCATTCCATTGTCCAGTTAAAGGATCCTTCCACCTGACTTGGGCATAGGTATCCTGTGACTGTGGGTGCCACATTCTATCTGCTGCAGAGCGGTCATTTTCATCCAAATTCAAAAAGTTTAAAATGAAAAGAGTATGATGCAAAAGATTAATTGGTGTCTGGGGATGTAACTCCCCATTTTTTATTTTTTGTAATTGTGCTTTTAAAGCACCATGAGTTCTTTCCACTATACCTTGTCCTTGTGGGTTATACAGTATCCCTAACATTTTTTGTGACTTCCCCTGTTTGCACAGTAGCCATAATAAAGCCAGAAAATGTATCTATTGTAACATGTACATACCTTTGCCTGCCAAAATCTGCAACATGAGTAATGTCCATTTGCCACAATTGGTTATGCTTCAGCACTCTAGGATTAACCCCATAATGAGGAACAATTTGTGTTTGAGGACAAGATGAGCATTGTTGCACAATTTGGCTTGCAGCTTCCTTAGTAATATGATATTGTTTTCTCAAACTTTGGCTATTTTGGTGCTGAATGGCATGAGCATATGTAGCTTGCTCTACCTGAGTCAGTCCTATAAGCTGAGTGGCTTTATCCACCAAGGCATTCCCCAAAGCTAATGGCCCAGGAAGACCACTATGCGCTCTGAGATGTCCTATATAGCAAGGATATTTTCTAGATTTAATACTATTTTGCACTTGTCTTAAAAGCAAACAAATTTGAACATTCCTCGTTTCAATAAAAGGTACTGTTTCAATTTCCTGTAGAGCTCGAGCTACATAATTACTATCTGTATAGAGATTGAAGGGTGTTGAGGCCAGAAGCTGGAACACTGCAGCTACAGCATGAAGTTCCACTACCTGTGCTGAAGCAGGGGGAGTTTGAAAAGAATAACTTTGCCAATAAATCATGTAAGCTGTGTGTCCATTAGAAGAACCATCAGTAAATACCGA
The DNA here is from genome assembly GCF_000622305.1 of Nannospalax galili. Classification (NCBI taxonomy): domain Eukaryota; kingdom Metazoa; phylum Chordata; class Mammalia; order Rodentia; family Spalacidae; genus Nannospalax; species Nannospalax galili. The sequence goes on along the minus strand of NW_008342018.1, from coordinate 10,457,548 downwards.
CATAGCCTGGCTAAAATAGGCAGTAGGACCATACTGAGCACAAGCAGTCCTTAGTTCCTTAAGCTGCTTAAAAGGCACAGGTGTATGAGACTGCACCCTGTTGCCCTGCTGATCAACTTGCTCAGAAACTGGGAAGACCTGAAATCCATGCACTGACTCTCCTCGCTCTACCATGGCCCCAATGGCCTGTTGTAGTGGAGATTGCATGGTTCTAAGCGGGTACCAGATTCCTGCCAAAGGCTCCTGAGCCATGGCAATCATGGGAGGTGCAACAACCTTTGGTGGCCTCAGAGGAGGAGGATCTAAGCCTACCATGATAGAGGGTGTCGGGGTGGTCCTAATTCTTTTCTCTTTGTTCTTTAACATTTCCTTCTTCGCAGCATCTAACTCTGTCCTTAATTGCTTAATTTCCCAGTGATCAGGCAAAGCAATTAAAGGTGGACACTTCTCCTGATCATACTCAACTGTCTCCTCTCCTAGGGCAGACTCATCCTCAGGGTCAAGAGATCCCTCTTCTAGCCCCAGACAGGGTCCTCATAAAAGGGTGGAGCTGGCTCTGGTGGAGCGGAAGGTTTGGTTTCACTTTTATCCCAGCCGTTCCTCATAATATGGTGGATCTGGCTCTGGTGGAGCGGAAGGTTTGGTTTCACTTTTATCCCAGCCATAGCTTATCGGATTCTCCTCTTTAGTCTCAGCCTTTGCTCCTCGGGCCCCAAGCAAATTCCTTACAAAAACTGAGAGACTGTTTCCCTGCCCCATCTTCTCCCAAGAAAAATACTCACCGCTCCCCAATCTTACCAAGTACACTCACTTAATTTCTCCAGCGGTGTCCTTCACTTTTTCCCCTATTTTTCAGGTCCCTCTTCTGGGCGCCACTTGCCGGTGCTAGCCGGCCAAGACAGACAGTACCTGAAAGGGGGAGTGAGGATTGAAAGAAAAACACAAGAGACAGAGAAAAGATACTTGGGAGGACTGTCAGTAGAGACTGCAGCCCCGGTTTATTTTAGCTCCACCTTTTTATACAGAAGAACATCAGAGATAGCCACCGTTTGCTTAGCTCAATTAGCTTCAACAGCTGTTTTCCCACCTGTATCTGAGGGCCAAGGAGCGTCAAATACTTGTTGTGAACTCCATCATTTAACCATCTTCCCTAAATTATAAACACATTCCTCCTGACTTGGCAGATTAGGTACTGGTGTGCAAAACACAAACTCAGTAAACAAGCAAGCCTGCCATGGCTCAATGTACATAATGGATTAATAGCTCCCGACAGGTATATTTACAGAAGCAAACATTACAAACAGTAGGATTGTGGTTACTTTATTTGCATTGCACTCCTAGCCTCTGCAAAGCATTACCGAAATGCTGGTGAGGAATGGAGAGGATATGATGGCATTTAATTGCTCCTTTCTTCTTAGAGACAAAGTTTCAGAAAAGGAGAATGCAGACTTTTCAGACATAATAGGAAGCAAATGTTGTTCCCTGGCAGTGCTTTATGCCATGGGCCACACTGACTCCTAGCACACACCATCTACTCACTTGCATGCTGAATATGCACCCTTTATTCTGAGAGAAAGACATACACCCCAGATTGCAAGCATCAGGATTTCAGTTGATGTTAACAGGTTAAGTGCCAAAAAATCCAAATGAGTATTTGCTATTCTTCTTATTTTCTTAAAACCTATGGTCTTTCCTGGACTGAAGTAATACAAAACCTTTTTAGATGACTCAATAAATGGTCTTAAGACATTTATTTAATTTCCAAAAGTTTTAAATTTAAAACCAAGATACACCTAAGCCACTGGAGAAATCTGGTTCAATTTGTATATTCATTTTCCACCAAATCATTCTATGCTTGGTCTCATGGGAAATTTCCTTCTGAAGAACAACAGGCAAAATTCCTGTCATTAGCAGATCATGGTGATATGAAGTCATCAAGTATATTTCAAGCTTTAAAATATGCATTAAAGAAATCATGTCTGCATTAGTAATCAGTATAGGCTGAAACCCTGGCCCAGTAGGGCCAAAGACAGTCATCTAGTGGTATTTACATTCATGACATCAATAGCAACGTAATGTCAACATGATCTCCTATGAGTGTTTCCTTCATAATGACTTCTGCTATCAATAACAGTCTACTTAGTTACTAGAATTGTCAATATACCCTTCACCCCACAGTTTCTTATTTGTTAGCTTTATTGATGTTCCTTATCTGATTCAATTCTTATGTCTAGAAAAAAAAATATTAGAACAGACTGTGATGAAGTTTTGATAAACAGCGTAAAGTGATCACAAAGGGGTCAATCTGTAAAGCCAAAGGAAAAATGAGGGATATAAATATACTAAACTCTACTTACTGCTATTCTCAATTTATACCAGACCAATTTCCATTAAAAATTTTAGTTTACCTGATATTTTCTTCTCAGATACAAAATAATTAATCCTATAATTTAATAAACATCTTTGAGGCCCTACTCTGGGCTTCCTACTGCATATTAGAGACAGAAATTTTACTAAGACATACTCTTTGCTGAGAGACCAGTTGAGGAAATAGATACTTTAAAAATAATCATACTACAATGCTGTGTTGGGCAACCCTGCTGCTACGGTTGTAGTCCTCCATGTCCAGAGAGCTCTAAGGGGCTCAGCACTATATGGAAGGACTCCCCTTCTCAGCAGGGGGCCTCCTGCTCTCTGCCTGACTTACCTGGAAAGTGCCACCAAGCACAGATGCCAGACGTTATTTGGAACATGACCTTTGGCATAGTTACCTGGAGTAAAAATTACCCCCAGGTTTTTTCTATATGATAATTAGGCATTGCCAAGTAGTCAGATGATAGGAGCCTACTGCCACATGTAAATAAAGCATACTATGAGCACCTATCAGCTGAAGCATTGGCTACTGCCTCCACACTATATTTTCCCTAATATCCCACTAAATAAATGGAGCTGTTTCACTGAATCTAGAGCTGTTTCACTGAGTCTGGAGCTGTTTGCATCACTGAACCTGCCTCCCCGGAAGGGCTTTCTTCCATCAGTGCTCACTGGCCGTCCTGACCCCATTCGTCACTTCTGCTCCCTTTGTCCTCATGGAAGGGTGGCCAATGACCCATGAGGAGAGGGAGTGACCCCACAATGCTGCAAGTACTAAAATAGAAATTTAAGTGTTTAGTGTTCATATTTTTGGTTTCATTATACAAAATCACAACTTCTTCCTAAAAGGAACCTAAAAATAGAAGGTCCTTGGTGGGAATAAATAAGGCAACTTATTTATTAAGGTAACTTAATTAGACCCTGAAGAGCAAAATTGCTTTACATATAAGAGGAAGAAGAATTTGGCAGTTCAAGAAAGAACTATATTATAGTACAGCATTGCCCAGTAGGACTTTGAGATGCTTATGCCTAGGGCTATATGATCAGATTTCTGTATTCAGATATTCCAAAAACATTTCAAGTTCAACATAATGAAAATTAAACTTATTCCTTCAAATCTGGCTTTGCTACTTTTCTAAATCCTTTCCACTACTTTATTCTTCCAGGCCTATATCCTAAATATAATGAAAGACTAACTTTTTCTCTCACTCCACTGCCCTAACTCTACCCAAAGTCATCCTTATCTTCCATCTTGGTTACTACAATTAGTTTACCTCTGCCAATTTCCTGTTTGAATCCAATCCCTCCAGAAAGACAAATTTTGTCAATTGCAAAGTAAAACATTAATTGGAAAAGAAGAAGTCAAATTATCCTGTTTTGCAGATGATATGATACGAAGAGATCCCAAAAATTCCACCAGAAAACTCCTAGAACTGATCAACACTTTCAGTAAAGTGGCAGGTTACAAAATTAATCTACAAAAATTAGTACCCTTTCTATATACCAATAGCAAGCAATTGGAGGAAGAGTGCAGGGAAACCCTCTCATTCACAATAACTAAAAAAAAAATCTTGGAATAAACCTGATCAAAGACATCAAAGATTTCTACAATGAAAATTTTAAATCTTTAAAGAAAGAGATTGAGAAAGACATCAGAAGATGGAAGGATTTCCCATGCTCATGTATCAGAAGAATCAATATTGTGAAAATGGCCACCTATTAAAAGTAATATATAGATTCAATGCAATCCCAATAAAAATACCCATGACATACTTCACAGAATTAGAAAAAAAGCCTTAAATTTTCATGGAAGCACAAAGACCCCAGAGAGCCAAAGCAACCCTGAGCACAAAGAGCAACTCTAGGGGGATTACTATACCAGATTTCGAAGTATACTACAGAGCTATAGTCAGTAAAAACAGCATGGTACCGGCAAAAAAAAAAATAGACATATAGATCAATTGAATATAACTGAAGACCCAAACATGAATACATACAATTTCAGCCACATGATATTTGACAAAGGTCCCAAGAACACACAATGGAGGAAAGACAGCATCTTCAACAAATGGTCTTGGCAAAACTGGATCTCCACCTATAGAAGGAAGAAACTAGATCCTTATCTTTTACCTTTCACAAAAGTCAACTCCAAATTGATCAAAGACCTCAATGTGAATCTCAAAACTCTGAAACTATTAGAAGAAAACAGCAGTAACTTACAAGATATAAGTGTAGGAAAGGACTTTCTAAACCAGACATCAGTTGCTCGGGAATTAAGGTCAGCAATCAACAAGTGGGATCTCATCAAACTAAAAAATTTCTGTACAGCAAAAGAAATAATCAAGAAAATAAAGAGAAAACTCACAGAGTTGGGATAAATCTTCACCAGTGACACATCTGACAGAAGTTTAACATCCAGAATATATATACAGAACTAAAAAAAAAACCCAAAAACAAAAAATAAAGAACCAAGAAAACAAATGACCCAACTAAAAGATGGGCTAAAGATCTAAACAGAGAATACTTAAAGGAAGAAATAAAGATGGCTAAGAAACATCTTAAAAAAGTGTTCAACATCGCTAGTAATTAGGAAGATGTAAATTTAAACCACCTTAAGATTTCCCCTTACCCCAGTCAGACTGGCTTAGATCAAGAGAACAAATGATACCAAATGCTGCTGAGGATATGGAGAAAGGGGAATGCTCAGTGACTGCTGGTGGAATTGCAAACTCATGCAACCCCTATGGAAAGCAGTGTGGAGAACTCTTTAAAAACTAAAAATGAACCTACCATATGACCTGGTTTTACCACTTCTTGACATATATCCAAGGACTCATCCTATTGAAGAGACACTTTCACAACCATGTTTGCTGCTTCTCTTTTCTCAATAGCTTAGAGATGGAGGCAACTTAGGTGCCCCTCTACTGACCAGTGATTAATGAACATATGGTACATTTACACAATGGAGTTCTACTCAGCAGTAAAAAAAGATGAAATAATGAAAACTGCAGGTAAATAGATGGATCTAGAAACTGTTACACTAAGTGAAGTAACACAGACTGAGAGAAATAAGACAATTGTTCGCCCTCGTTTGTGGATCCTAGCAACAAATCCTTTAAGTGAGTACATATCCTGATGTATTTGCAGGAACTAGGAATATGGAAGGGAACAAGAGATATAAAGGGAAAGAAGGAACCCTAGAGAGAAGAATAGTAGGAGAAAAGTGTTACTAAGGGAGAAATACATGGAAAGGGTGTAAATGGGAGGGGAAAAGGAAGCTATAAAAAGAACTATGGGAATAAAGGGGAAAAAATCTCTCAATATATGGTTTTTAAAAAAGCCTTATGTACAGAAGGAACTCTATGGGGATGGAAGAAAGCCCTACGAGAAGCCATGTCATTGTTAAATGAAAATTCCAGTGCCAGAGGTGGGTTGCCCCCCTATGAGCTGTTGGCCAGAGGAACCCTAGGGGAACCCCCAAAATAAAGGCCATTTCCAAAAATGTTGGTTGTACACTGGAAGTGCATGATAAAACCCTATTGTTAAAGAGACTGCATGATGTCAGTGTGGGAGAGGGAGAAATCAAGCTTGGACTAAGCTGGAAACTCCCTGCCACTGGTTGGGTGGCTTTCATAGAGCCAGATGGCAACATGCAGATGGCTGGAGGAGAAATATTCCCTATAATTCTGCTCAACAATGAACCCCCTGTGCTGTACTATTAACATGCCAAGTAAATCTTGTTCCTTTTGGTGCAATAGTGGCATGTCTAGTGTATGTACGACCAGCAAATTTTCAATTGGATGTAATGCCCATTCCTAGAGGTGGAACACACATCTGATACTGTAGGCCAGGCCAATCCCCTGTGGCAGGGGAGGATATAGGCTCCAGTCAGGAAACCATTGCAATTGTTTTGTTAGATGAATGTGATGTACCTGCTAAAGTACCATCCATGCCTTTGTGTCTATGCCCATAGGTTAAGTTATTATAGAAGCCACTGTTTAGATGTTCTTGCTTCTTGCTGTTTGTGTTTTTTACAGTATATGGAATCTCACTGAAATATGCCAAAAGCCCATGGAAAGCAGATGATGCAGAGACCTGAAAGTTTAGTTTAGAAGAAGTTGGCAGAAAGAATGTAAGAGCTGGGGGGGGGGTGGAGTATTAACTGGAAGTGTCCTCCAACCACTATGCTGGCAAGCTATACTCATATTTCCCAAGCTCCTCAAGGAGTGGATGGGGGGAGTCAGTTACCCCTCCCACCTAATCAGTTGACCTTAGTGCATGTAGGGGAGGGGATAAAGATACATAAGCTGAGCACACCATGAGGCACCTCTCTCACCATTTTGTGTGGCTGCTGGGAAGTCACAGGATCAATATTTGCGTGTGGACTTTCTAGAACAACCATAAATGGGGTGTTCTCATCTGTAAATAACCCCTCACCCTATGCTCTGTTAGCAAGCCCAATAAACTTATTATGATTAAAAACAAAAAAAAGAACAGAGCTAATGGAAACCTTCATTATTCTACCAAAGCTGATGCCATGTTGGCAAATCCTTTGTTCTTTGATTTCTTAATCTTATTTTCCCCCCTTAATCATCATTGTATATATATTTATATGTAATATGCTTCAAGTTATTTCTAGAAAATGTTAAAAATTGTCTCTCTTTGGAATAATAAAAATATTCTAAAATTTTTTAAAAGACAATAAAAACCCCAACAAACACGAACTTTCTGGAAAAGACTTCAATAGCACAAAAACTAATCCTATGAACTGGAAAATGGGATTGCATGAAGTCAAAAGACTCTGTACAGCACAGAAAACAATCAGCATAGTGAAGACACAGACTACAGAATAGGAGAGAATTCTTTGCTGGCTATGCATTTGACAGAGGATTCATATCAAGAATCTATAAAGAACTTCAAAATTTGAACGGCAAAAAGCCAACACTCCAGTCAATAAATATGCAGATGTACTGAACAGACAGTTCCCAAAAGAACTACAAATTGCCAAAAAGTATTTGAAAAACTGTTTAATATCCTTGGTCATCAAGGAAATGTAATTAAAACTGAACTGAGATTCAATCTCACCCTAGTCAAAATTATTATCAACAAGAAAACGAATGACAATAAATGCTGGCAAGTATGTGAAGAAAGAGAGACCCTCACACACTGCTGATGGGAATGTAAACTAGTGCAGCCATTATGGAGATTCTGCATGAAATTGGAAATAGAACAACCATATCATCCAGCTACATTAATCTGTGTATATACTTGAAAGAATCAAAGTCATCATAGTACAGAGATGCCAATCTGCATACTCATGTTTATTGCTTCACTATTCACAAGAAATCATGTTATGGAACCAGAAAAAAACAAAGAAACAAAGAAACAAACAAACAAACAAAAACATTAAGTGTTCTCTTTGTGCCTTGCTGTCTTAGAAGAAATTCCTAATCTCCTTAAATAGGTTTAAAAGACCTCAAGTACAGGGGCTTGAGAGCTGGCTCAGTGGTGAAGAGCACTGACTTCTGTTGCAGAGGACACAGGTTTGATTCCCAGCACCCATATAGAAGCTAACAACTGCTTGTAACTCCAGTTCCATGGAATCCAACACCCTCTTCTGACCTCCATGGGCATTGGACGACACAGGTGCACTTACACACATACAGGCAATACACTCATACACCTAAAATAAAAATAATAAATAAAATAGTTAAAAAGACCCCAAATATAACAAAAGACATCAGAAACCAGTTTGATACTATATCTGTTTAGCAGATTAGTTGTATTAAGCTTCCTCCTGTGGCCTGTGACTTGTCTAGCCTCAAGCTCTTAGAACTGATATCACTGTCAGATATGGACTCCATCCTATGAAGCAGACCTTAAATCCAATTATAAAGTAGTTGGTTGCTCCTATAATATTCATGCCACTATTGTACCAGTAGGCATATCTTGCCATGCCAGTTTTTTGTTGTAGCTCACAGGATTCACAGTTGGGTAATGTTCATGCTAAATTTTCTCTTTAGATAGCTTGCATAGCACCTTCAAGCACTATGAAAGCTAGATATTAGAGATGAGACTTTTAAATCAGTACTGCTTGATTGATCCTGAGTTGTTCCACAGCTCATGTATGTAGTGTCTTCAACAATAGGGTTTTAACCTGACATTTTGGTGAGCAATCAAGAGCTAGGGCAATAGCTAGTATTGTTTGAGGGTCTATGTACCCATGATCAACAGCTTCATGAGAGAGAATCCATTTCTGGCATTGGGCTTTTACCTTGCAAGTCTATGGTGTCTAGTAGGGTCAGTGCTCCCCTGTTATGAGGTAACTACTTTTAATCTGTTTTTATAATGTATGTACCTCTCAACTCTCAGCGGAGAAGTTTCCTTGCAGCAGATGGTGATTAAGAGAGAACCACATTTGACCAGAATGCAGAGAATAAAAGGCTACAGATTGCTTATTCATGAATAGGACACCTATATAAAACTTCTTCCCCATAAGGCTCAGGAATCATTGCAGAAGAGGGAGCTGAAAGACTGTTATAGACAGAGGAGGTGGATGACAATAAAGAAATAGACTCTTTCAACCAGCTGATCAGCTGCTCATTCACAGCAATACTGACATCTTGAAAAAGTCCCATGTAAGCTCAAGTCAGACAAAAATCCCAGAATAGATGTGGGGAACTGGGTAAGAAATTCCAACACTACTTGGGAAGGGGAAATTTATTGTCATTTAAGGTTGAGATTCTTAGTAAGTTGACTAGACTCCAGTGGAGGAACCCATACTGAAGGATATTTGGGGACACAAACGTGCCACTACAGGCATATATATATAAACAAAAATGTGGGTGAGGTTAAAAAGTGGGTCTAGAAATGGGAGAATATATAAATACAATCAAAATATATTGTATGAAATTCACAAAAAATTCAATAAAATTTTTAAAAACAAAAATATTATGATAAATTAAATATAAATAAATAAATAAAAGACCCTGAATGAACTGGATCCTGATGATCTCACCAGTTTTATTCTCACTTTTTTTTTTCTCCTCAGCTTTAGCTTCAATCAAGTCATATGGAACATGTGTCCTAATTTTTTGGTATCTATATGATGACTTTCTTCTAGGAGGTGTTTCCAAGTATTGCCAAGTGAGCCAGAATATCCTCTTATGTGGCTACCTAGTACTCTCTACTTCCTTTATCTTCCAGGAAACAGCATTTTCTGTATTAATGAAGCAAGACGTCAACACTAAGTTTCTTTTCAGATTCAAGGTTGGCTTAGGTAAAACAACATAAAGAATCAATTAATTGAAAAGCTGGTTCTTTGAAAGATAAATATAGACAGACCCTTAGCCCAGTTAACCAAAAAGAAAGGCAAATCCAAATAAAACCAGAGACAAAATAAGAACAATCAAAATATACACAAAAAATATCCAGCACATAAAAGGGAATACTTCAAAAACTTATGCTCTATTAAATTTTAAAACCTTAAAGAGATGAATGAATTTCTAAATTCACAGAAATCACCAAAGTAAAACCAAGAAGGGATCAACAGCTTGTACAGACTCATTACAAATAAGGAAATTGAAGCAGTAATCCAAACCTCCTGGCTGAAAAAAACCCAGGCTCAGGTGGATTAACAGCAGAATTCTGTCAGACATTAAAAGAAGATCTAGATACAGGGAGAACTCCAAAATTCCTTCTATGAAACCAGTATCACTCTCATACCAAAGCCTGGTAAAGATACAACCAAAAAAGAAAACTATAGACCCATATCCTTAATGAACATAGATGCAAAAATTCTCAATAAAATACTTGCAAACCACATACCAAAACCAGGTAAAGACACAACAAAATAAGAAAAGTAGAGGTCCATATCCTTAATGAACATAGATGCAAAAATTCTAAACAAAATACTTGAAAACCACATATAGAAACACACCAAAAAGATTATCCACCATAATCAAATAAGCGGTATCCTAGAGATGCAGGGATAGCTGAATATACTTAAGTCAATAAATGTGATAAATCATAAAGACAAAATCACATGGTTATTTCAATAGATGTAGAAAAGGCCTTTGACAAAATCCAACTTGCACTCATGTTAAAAGTCCTAGAAGGAACTGGTCTGGAGGGAAGATACTTCAATATAATTAAAGCTATGTACAACAAATCCACAACCAACATCATTTTAAATGGAGGAAATGGGAAACATTCCTACTAAAATCAGGAACCAGACAAGACCGTCCACTAATCCCACTCCTTTTCAATATAGTGCTTGAAAATCTTGTTGGAGCAATATGAGAAGGAAATTAAAGGAGTACTAAATTGAAAAAGAAGAGGTCTTATTTTTCAAATTGAAAAATTATTTGCAGAAGGTATGCTATTATGTATATGAGATTATAAGAATTCCGCCAGAAAACTGTGAGAAATGATCAATACTTTCAGTGAAGTGGCAGGCAACAGAATCAATTTACAACCAGGCGTGGTGGTGCACAATTTTATCCCAGCACTCAGGAAGCAAAGGTAGGTGGATCTCTGTGAGTCAAGGCCAGCCTGGTCTATATAGTGAGTTCCAGGCCAGCTGGGGCTACAGGGAGAGCCTGTCTCAAAAAGACCAAATTGTTTTTTACAAAAGTCAGTAGCCTTTCTATATACCAATAACAAGTAATTGGAGAAAGCATTCATGGAAACCTTCCCATTAATAATAGCCTCAAAAAAATCTAGGAATAACTCTGACCAAAGACATTAAAGATATCTACAATGGAAATTTTCAGTCTTTGAAAAAAGAGATTAGAGAATACACCAGGAAATGGGAGCTCTCCCATGTTCATGAATTGGTAGAATTAATATTGTGAAAATGATCATCCTACCAAAAGCAAAATATGGATCCCATGCAATGTCAATCAAAATCCCCATGACATTTTTCACAGAATTAGAGAAAACTATCCTATAATTTATATGGAATCACAAAAGAATAGCCAAAGCACTCCTGAGCACAAAGACCAACACTGAGGTTATAATCATACCAGATCTCAAACTATATTACAGAGCTATAGTCATAAAAAAAGAATGGAAATGGCACAAAACAGGTATATAGATCAATGGAGCATAACTGAAGACTCAAACATGAGTGCATGCAATTTCAGTCACATGATATATGACAAAGGTGACAAAACCACACAATGTAGGAAAGACAGCATCTTCCACAAATGGTGCTGGCAAAACTGGATCTCCACTCATAGAATAAAGATAATAGAACCTTGTCACCAAGCACAAGAGTCGATTCCAAAGGGATCAAAGACCTCAATGTGAACCCTGAAACTCTGAAACTGTTAGAAGAAAACATAGGCACTACCCCAAAAGATATAGGTACAGAAAAATACTTTCTATGTTGGACATCAGTTACTCAGAAATTAAAGCTAACAATCGACAAGTGAGACCTCATTAAACTAAAAAGCTTCTGTACAGCATAAGAAACAACTAAAAAAGTGAAGAGGAAACCCACTGAATGGGAGAAAATCTTCACCAGATACACATCTGACAAAGAATTAATATCCAGAATATGTAAAGAATGCAAAAAACAAGCAAGAAAACAAACGACACAATTAATAGATGGGCTATGGACTTGAATAGAGAATTCTCAAAAAGAAGACATAAAAATGGCTAATAAACACCTTAAAAAGTGTTCAACATCCTTAGTAATTAGGGAAATGCAAATCAAAACCATGTTAAGGTTTCATCTTACCCCAGGCAGACTGGCTAAGATCAGGAGAACAAATGACACCAAATGCTTGTGAGGATGTGGGGAAAGGTGAATGATTATTCACTGCTGGTGGGATTGCAAACTTGTGCAAACAGTATGGAAAGTGGTGTGGCGAATTCTTAAAGAACTAAAAATGAATATACCATATGATCAGATTATACCACTCCTAGGCATATATTCAAAGGACTCATATTACTACAGAGATACTTGTGCATCTATGTTTGTTGCTGCCCTTTTCACAATAGCTAAGAAATGGAAGCAACCTAAGTGTCCCTCAACTGACAAATGGATAACGAAAATGTGGTACATCTACCCAATAGAGTTCTACTTGACAGTTAAGAAAGATGAAATCATCAAATTTCAGGTAAGTGGATGGAACTAGGTTGTTATACTAAGTAAGTAGGACAGGCTCAGAAAACAAGTGACATATGTTCTCCCTCATTTGTGGATCTTAGCAGAAAATCCTTCTATGTGAATACAGAGGGAGCCAGGAAAATGGAAAGAAAACGTGGAGGTAAAGGGAAAGAAGGAGCCAGAGAGAGAGAGAGAGAGAGAGAGAGAGAGAGAGAGAGAGAGAGAGAGAGAGATAGGAGAAAGGTGTTATGAAGGTGAAATGGGGGCATTTATCTGGGAGGGTAAGAGGGAGGGTTATATAAGTAACCATGAGGGTAAAGGGGAAGAAAGGGGGTATCCTAGGAGACAGGTATTATCAAGGGGAAAATGGAGGTACTTTAATTGGGAAGGAGGAGGAGGCTTGGGGAGAGAGAGACAGAGACAGAGACAGAGAGAGAGAGAGAGAGAGAGAGAGAATAAATAATGTTTAGGTGGTGTGAAAACCAGAGGGAAATGATTGGTTCAAAAGTCTACTGAATACACTTACACTTAAAATATCTGTATGTGAGTACAGTATATAACTGAAGATATAATGTGCAACTGTATAATGTATAACTGAACGTATAATGAGTGAATAACTGAAGACTATATAACAAGAAACTCAGTTCCAGACAGGAGAAACATCCCTTTGAGTTGTTGGTCAGGGTAGTTCAAGAGACTCGTAGAATGACACAGTCCATTGCCACAGCCCTTGATTTCTCTCAGAACTTGCAGGTAAGACCCTATTGCTGAAAACAGGACATATTTCAGACACAGTACTTGGAGCAATGGAGCTGAAACTGGCCTGGAAACCTCCTTTCTGTTTTGGAGGATAATATGCAAGCTGCTAAGGGAGAAAATCCAACAGTGGTCTAACCCCAGCTTTAAAGCCTATTAACCGCAACAATGACTAACACAGCAAACTATACTGGTGCAGTAGTGACTCTTTTATCTTTGTGGTAATCAACAGCAACCTAATTGGACTTAAAGCCTGCTCAATTGGAAGGAATTCATGTGTGGTACTGTAAACATAGCCACATACACATGACTGAAGAGGTCATAGATCTTAGAGAAAACCCTGTCTGTCACATCCCTAGACAAATGTAATTTCTTACTATATGCTAAATATGGATCTGTATAGTTACAAGCAAGAAAGTCTTTTTCAACAGAAAAGTACTATTACAGAGTTCCACATCTAGTCACACACAGAAAATAAGTGTCTGTGAGATACATAATCCTAAGTGACACATCTGTAATGGAACCTGAGGCTCACTGAATGTAGTGGAACAAGAGGTAGAGACAATGCTAATGCATCTCTCAACTCTCATTAGTGAAGCTTCCTCATGCAACAGAGGGTGATAAACACAAAAGGCCACAACTGGTCAAAGTATTGAGAAAAAGAGACTTTAGAGTGTGGATCCCTGGAAAAGACTCCTAATTTAAACCTCACTCACCCAGGGCTCATGGAAAATTGTGGAAGAGGGGGTGGAAAGATTGTAAGAGACAGCAGAAGAGGTACAGGTCCATAGAAAATAGAGTCTTACAGGCTCCTGGGATCCTGCTTATATGAACTTACAGCAATGGTGACAGCATGCAGAAGACCCATGCAAACACAATCAGACAAAAATCAGCATTGGACTGGGGAAATGGGCAGGTGACCACAGCTTTGGTGAGAAACTATTGACAGTTGATCACTGCTAGGTGAGGGAGAGTTCCTTCACCTCAAGTACCAGAAGTAGCTTCCCAAACCAGATTAACCAATTACCCTACCATAGATCCCTAAGTCCTCACCCAGGTGGTCCCTTCATTGCCAAATTCCCAGCCTCCAGATCAGACAGATAGACCTGCTCAGACAGGATTCTAGTAAGTCAGATGAAGCTCACTGCCTCACTACCCCATTTTGCTCATCCACCCCCATAGACCTGCTCAGATAGGATTCTAGTAAGTCAGATGAAGCTCACTGCCTCACTACCCCATTTTGCTCATCCACCCCCACCCTGTCCCCTGCTGGCCTCTCTGACAGGTGGGCTCCAATCCATTCACCTCGGGAGGACTAGCTACCCCCTTTCTCTCATCCACCCCCACTTCATCCCTGCAGGCCTCTCACAGGCAGGCTCCAATTCCTTTACCTCAAGTCCCAAGAATAGCTTCCCAAACCAGATTAATTAACCACCCTACCATAGATCCTGAAGCCCTCATCTAGGTGGTCCCTTCACTGCAAAATTCCCAGCCTCCAGATCAGGCAGACAGACCTGACCAGTCTACTACCCAGCAAGAACCTGAAATACCCACCAATTTGTCTTCCATACCCAAACAAAAAGTAACTAAGCTACATAAACAACAATAACAGAACCATAATTAAATTAAACCAAAGCAGAGTAGAAGTTCCTGTTGAACACATAACTGACAAATAACATCCATATGCCCAGATGGCAATGCAAAAATACAAACAATAAGAAAAACCAGGAAAATATAGCCCCAACAAAACCCATAAGTCCAACAGAAGTGCACAACATTGGGAATCACCCTGTAGAACACCAGGACACAGAATTTAAAATAAAAATCATAAACATGATCAAAGAATTACAAGAAAACACAAACAACTCAAAGAACTCAAAGAGGAAAGGCATAAACTTTTGACAGAAGCCCAAGAATATACAAATATGCAGCTTAATGAAATGTCAAAAACAATCTATAATTTGAAAAGCTAATTCACTAAAGAGATAGAAATAGTGAAGAAAATCCAATTGGAAATGATCATAGAACTGAAAGTCTCAATAAGCCAATTAGAAACAACAGGAGAAAGTCTCACAAGCAGAATGAATGAAATGGAAAACAGAATATCAAGACTGGAGGATAAAGCTGAAGATCTGAACTCCTTAAGCAAAGACTATGCAAAATTAAAAAAATTTAGGAATGGAATACTCAGGAAATGTTGGACAACATGAAACAACCAAATCTATGTATTACAGGAATACAAGAAAAGAGAAGAATATCAACTGATGGCATGAACAGATCTTCAATAGGATTATAGAAGAAAACTTCCCTAAATAAAGGAAAGATATACCTAAAGAGATTCAGGAAGCACAGAGAACACCATTAAGATATGATCAGAACAGAAAGTCCCCATGACATATCATGGTAAAAATCATTAAATGCACAGAACAGAGAGGATACTGAAAGCTGCTAGAGAAAAACAAGTTACATATAAAGGGAAACCCATCAGAATTATAGCTGAATTTTCAATGCAAACTATGAAAGCCAGAAGAGCCTGGAACAAAGTATTCCAAGTTCTACAAAACAACCATGAATGCCAAGCCCAAATAGGTTATCTAGCAAAACTATCTATCAAGGTAGAAGGGTAACAGAAAATTTTCCACAGCACAAATAGGGTGAAAGAATTCATGTCTTCCAAACTAGCACTATAAAGAATACTTGATGCAATACAAAGGACTTAAGAAATGAAAGAGTATGACCAAGAGGCTACAGAAAGAAAATAAAGGTATAACAATGGAAACACAAAATAAGGTATGGATCAAGAAAGAAAACCCATCTTTTTTCTGTCTTCAAGAAACTCATCTAATCTTCAAGGATAGACACTATCTTAGGGTGAAAGGATGGAAAGAAACAGTCCAAGAAAATGGCCCTAAGAAGCAAGCAGGTGTCACAGTTTTAATTTCTGACAAAATAGACTTCAAATTAAAACTCATCAGAGGAGATAAGGAGGGTTACATCATTCTAATCAAAGGAACCAAGAAGATATTACAATCATGAACATTTATTCATCAAACTCTGGAGCATCCAATTTCATAAAATCAGCAATTAAGGACTATAAAACAGAGATTGACAACAACTCAGTGATAATGGGTGACTTCAATACCCCACTTCTTTCAGTACGCAGGTAAACTGGACAAAGAATAAACAGAGTGGCATCTGAATTAAACAGCGTACTACATGAAATGGACCTAACAAATTTATACAGAATATTTCAAAGAATACACTTTCTATTGAGCAGTTCATGCAAGTCATTCTAAAATTGACCACATTCTGGGGCACAATGCAAATCTCAACAAATAAAAAAACATTGAAGTAATCCCTTGCCATCTATCAGCCCACAATGCAATAAAGCTTATAATCAAGAGCAAAAGAAGCTCTAATAAATACATGAACTCATGGATTTTAAACAACACATTTCAAAACTGTAAAGAAGAGATAGAGGAAGAAACTAGGAGATGGAAACACCTGCCATGCCTATGGATTGGTGGAATCAATATTGTGAACATGACCATATTACCAAAAGCAATTTTTAGATTCAATGCAAACCCAATCAAAATGCCCTTGACATTCTTCATAGAAATTGACAAAATAATTTTAAAACATTCATATGGAATCACAAAAGACCCAGATAGCCAAAATAATCTTGGGAAAAAAGAACAATGCTGGGAGATCACCATACCAGATCTCAGATTATATTATAGTGCTATAGTCATAAAAACAGCATGGTAGTGGCACAAAAATAGACACATAGATCAATGGAACACAATAGAAGACTCAAACATGAGTTCATTTAATTTCAGTTACCTGATATTCGACAAAGGTGCTAAGAACACACAATGGAGGAAAGATACCATCTTGAACAAATGGTGCAGGCAAAACTGAATTTCCATCTGCAGAAAAATGAAATTTGACCATTATCCAGAATATACAAAGAACTCAAAAAAGAACGAAATAAGAAAATACATGACCCAATAAAAAGATGGGCAATAGACCTAAATAGAGTGTTCTCAAATGAAGAAATAAAAATGGCTAAGAAGCACCTTAAAAAGTACCAACATCCTAGTAATTAGAGAAATGCATATAAAAACTGCTTTAAGATTTTATCATACCCCTGTCAAATTGGCAAAGATGAAGAGAATAAAAGACTGAAAATACTAGAGAAGATGCAGAGAAAGTGGAACACTCATTCACTGCTGGTGGGAATGCAAACTCATGCAACCACTATGGAAAGCACTGTGGAGAACCCTCAAAAAACTAAAAATGAACCTACCATATGATCCAGTGACACTAGTTCTTGGCATATACCCAAAGAACTCATCATTCTGTAGAGACACCTGTATGTCCATGTTGGTTGCTGCTATATTCACAATAGCTAAGAAATGGAAACAACCTAAACCTAAATGTCCCTCAACTGACGAATGATTAATGAAAATGTGGTACATCTACTCAATGGAGTTCTACTCACCAGTAAGTAAAGATAAAATTATGAAATTTGCGTGTAAATAAATGGAGCTAGAGAGTGTTATACTAAGTGAAGTAACACAAACACAGAAAAGCAAGTGATGTATGTCCTCCCTCATTTGTGGATTGTAGCGCCAATCCCTTATTTGTGAGTATATAAATTCTGATGTGATACAGGGAGCCAGGTAAAGGGAAAGGTTACATGGAGATAAATGACAAGAAACACTCTAAAAGAAGGATAGTAGGGAACAGATGTTACCTGAGGCAGGTGGGAAAAGTGGGAGTAATCAGCAGGGAGGAGAGGAGGGAGGGACATTCAAGTGACCATTGTGTGGGGGAGGGAGGGAAGTCAGGAGAGGAAAGATGGTGGAAGTCACAATGTATTGGGGGAAAGGTGAGGATAATGGGGGCACTGTGACTAGGGAGGGAGGGAGGAGGACAGGATGGAATAAAAAGAGTGGAGATGAGTGAATATTGGGGGGCTCGGAAACCTAGAGGGAAAAGTGATGCCTTAGAAACCCTATGAGAAATGCACATAGAGTGTCTGAACGTTAATGCATATGTATACCTGGGAGCTGCTTGGCAGGGAGTGCAGTGCCAGATAGAAGAGACCTCCCTTAGAGTGACAAGCATGCCATACAGCATTCATCAAAGAAGTTTCTTTTTACAACATATGGAGGCTATTGCAGAGTTATACATCTGGTTAGGCATGGAGATCATACACCTGGGAGATGCCAATGCTAGGTGACACATCTTCAGTTGAATCTATACAACTAAGGCTCATGGAACATAGCAGAATAGGGGGTAGAGAGAGGGCTAATGCACCCCTCAACTCTCACCAGTGAGGCTTCCTTGGACAGAAGAGTGCAATGCACACAGAAGGCCACAACTGGCCAAGCTTTGGAGAATTAGAGACTGTAGATTGTAGGATGGGACTCCTACATGGAACCTCACCCACCCACAGCTCAGGGGCCATTGCAGAAGAGGAGGCAGAAAGATGGTAAGAGTTCATGAACATAAAGAGGTGGAGGCTTCCAGGCCACTGGAGGCTTGCTCATGTGAGCCTGTGGCAGCAGTGGCATTGAGAATTGGACCCATATCAGCTCAATTAAAAAGGGCCCAAAAGGGAGGTGAGAAATAGGTGGTGGGCCAGAACTAGACTGAGAACTATTTGAGACTGATCACTGCTGAGTGAGGGAGAGTATTGTTTACTTATGACTACTAGATGGGCTGACTAGACTCTAGTGGATGCATTTACACTGAAAGACATTTGGGTATAGACACCTGAATGAATAGGACTCAGCACGTATGGCAGAGTGCATAGGGTTTGGTGGGGGGACAGGGGAAGGTGTGGATGGGAAAGGGGCCTGGATTTGAGTGGGAAATGTATGAAATTTAAAAAGCTCAATAAAGAAAAGTGAAAAAAAGATAACCAATTTTAGTAATTGACTGGTATTCTGTATTTTTCTAATGTATGTGTGTAAGTCCTTGAATATACATGCATATATATATATACATATATGTCAGCATTTATATATAGTATAAAAGTTTTCTTTTTAAATATTCTTTTTTAAAAATTTTACTTATTATTATTTTATGTGTACACATGTATTGCCTGCATGTAAGTACATGTACCCATGTTGTGCAATGCCCATGGAGGTCAAAAGAGGCTGTCGGGTCCCCTGGGACTGGAATTATAGACAGTTGTTAGCTGCCATGTGAGTGCTGGGATTTGAACTTGGGTCTTCTGCAAGAACAACCAGTGTTCTTAACTAC
>NW_008342018.1:10398132-10434492 GCF_000622305.1 Nannospalax galili | reverse complement strand
AAAAGTCTATAGCCTTTCCATATACCAATGACAAGCAGTCAGAGAAAGAGCGCAGGGAAACCTTCCCATCCACAATAGCCACACAAAAAAATAAAATACCTTGGAATAAACCTGACCAAAGACATTAAAGAGCTCTACAAAGAAAATTTTAACTCTTTAAAGAAAGAAATTGAGGAAGACATCAGAAGATGGAAAGACCTCCCATGCTCATGGATTGGAAGAATTAATATTGTGAAAATGACCATCCTACCAAGAGTCATATATAGATTCAATGCAATGCCAATCAAAATCCCCATGACATTTTTCACAGAATTGGAAAAATCTATCCTAAGATTCATATGGAAGCACAAGAGACCCCGGATAGCCAAAACAACCCTGAGAACTAAAAGCAATGCTGGGGGGATTACTATACCAGATTTTAAACTCTACTACAGAGCTCTAGTCACAAAAACAATATGGTGCTGGCACATAAATAGACCCATAGACCAATGGAACAAAATTGAAGACCCAAATATGAGTAATTGCAATTTCAGCCCCCTATTTGACAAAGGGGCCAAGAACATTAACTGGAGGAAAGACAGCATGCTCAGCAAATGGTGCTGGCAAAACTGGATCTCCGCTTGTAGAAGACTGAAACTAAACCCCTATCTTTCACCCTGCACAAAAGTCAATTCCAAATGGATCAAAGACCTCAATGTAAAGCCTGAAACCCTGAAACTCTTAGAAGAAAACATTGGGAAAAACCTACAAGATATAGGTGTAGGAAAGGACTTTCTAAACCGGACACCAATAGCCCAGGAAACAAGGGCAAGAATTAACATGTGGGACCTCATCAAACTAAAAAACTTCTGTACATCAAAGGAGACAACCAAGGAAACAAAGAGAAACCCCACAGAATGGGAGAAAATCTTCACCAGCGACACATCTGATAGAGGTTTTATCACAGATCCAGAAAAGTAGCTAATACAGGGAGAAAAGATATGTTTTGGCTTGTCTGTCTTACAAATTTGCAATGAGTATGAGCTAACATGTTATGTGGTTGTTTCATTTCACACTTTTCTTGAATTTTGAAATGTAGCATTTAAGATTTATTTAATTTTATTATGTGTATGTGTGTCTTGTGTGTATTTGCTCTGTGTTCAGGAGCCTGTGGAGGTCAGAAGAGGGCACTGCATTCCCTGGAGCTGGAGTTGGGAACCACCTGATGCAGGTGTTGAGGACTTGGGTCCTCTGCAGGAGCAATAAACACTCTTAAATGCTGAGTCATCTCTCCAGCCCCGAGTTTGGGCATTTGTATCTTCTTTGCTAACTAGCCTCTTTATTCCTTGACCATTTTTGCATGATAGGACTATTTTGCTTATAGTTAATAGAAAGATTTTATAAATAAAAATCAATTTCATACATTCTTCCTCCAGAATATAGTTTGTTGGTTGCCTTTATGACATTTTATAACAAACAGAATTATTCTTGTTTTATTATTAAAAAACGACTTTATTTATCTTCATTATGGCTTCTATACTTTAAAAAATTTTAATCTATTTTATTTAAAAAAATCTTTTATTGAATTTTTGTGTATTTCATACAGAATGTCTCAATCAAACTTAACCATCTTTATACCCCCTTCCCCACTGGCATCCTACCCACTGGAGTGCATAGATTCTGTCATTTGTGTTAAGGCCTATTGTGTTAAGTTAATGTCCCACAGATGTTCCTCAGTGTAAGTTCATCTACTGAGATCTATTCAGCCTATCTAGAGTCCCTCACTTTAGGAAGATCAGCTCTTCCCCCACCCAGCAGTAATCTGTTGCCAATATTTCTTCACCTAATATTGGGGTCTGCTGTCCATTTCCCAAGTTCTAAGCTGGATTTTTGTCTGCTTGAGTTTGCATGTGAGTTGTGCATACTGACATCATTGCCATAGATTCATATGAGCAGGGTCCCAGGAGCTTGTAGGACTCCATTTCTGTGTGGTCCTACACCTCCTCCCTTGGCTCTTACAATCTTTCCACCCCTTCTTCCACAATGATCCTTGAGCCCTGGATGAGTAAAGTTTAACATAAGAGTCCTATCCAATGACCAGCATTCTGCAGACTCTTAATCTTTATGCATTGGCCATTTGTGACCTTTTGTATTCCTGGGCCTCTGTCACATTATGGAGTTTCATTAATGAGAATTGAGCTATTCATTAATGTCCTCTTTGCCTCTTGTTCTATGTTCTGAGTAGAGGTTGCATTGTACATGTGCCACTTAGGCTTGGGCAATTCACAGACAATGTCTGTGTGTGACCAGTTGTGGTAGTCTAATAGTCTCCATCTTATGCAAAAGAAACTTCTTTGATGAGTGGTGCCTGGATATTTGTCTGCAAATATAAGGAAACATATTTTGCACATAGTAAGAAATTACATTAGTCTAGGAATGTGACAGTCTTGGGGTTTTCTCTAAGATCTCTGATGACCTCTTGAGCCATGTGTATTTGGCTGTTTACAGAACCACACATGAGTTTTCTCCTGTTGGGTGGGCTTTTAGTCTAAGTAACTGTTGATTGCCCTCAAGATAAAAGTGCCACCAATGTTGTATGCTATGCAGGCTATTGATGTGGTTATCTGGTCTTGAAGCTGGTGTTGCACCATTGATTGATGTTTTACCTTGGCACCTTCATAGTGCTCATCAAACCTATGAGAGCTACCCTTCAGGGGAAGTGGGTGGTTTCAGGTCACTTGCAGCTCTATTGCTCCAAATACTGTGTCTGAAGTATGTTCTGTCTTCAGCAGTAGGGTCTTACCTTCAAGTTCTTGGAGGACATCAAGGGCTATGGCAATAGCCTGAGTAATTTTAGGAGTCTCTTGGACCACCTTTACCAACAACTTACGGAAGGTTTCTCCTGTCTGGCACTCTTTCTTGTTATGTAGCCTTTAGCTATACACATGGACTCATGTAGAGATACTGTATGTGTAATTTGTCATTAGGTTGTTGAACTAATATGATTCCCTCTGTTTCATTTAAAACTAGCTAGGCATCATTTATCTATCCTCTCTCTCCCCCTGTCTCACCCTTCTACCACGGTTTCCCAGTTTAAAGTGTTCCCATTTTCCCCACTAGATATTCTCACTAGATATTATCAATTTCCTGTAGTCCCACCTCTCTGAGTGAACTCCTTCTTTCCCTTTATCCCCAAGATTTCTTGTATAAAATTCCCTCCCCACCTCATTTCAATAACTCCCCCCCCCCTTTTTTTTTATCCATTTCTCCCTTAGTAACATCTGTTTCCTACTCTTCTCTCTCCTGTTCTTTCTTTCCCTTTACCTTCCTGGTTCCTTTTATCATTCTGGTTCCTGCAGTTGCAGCTGGGTACACACTCACATATGAAGATTTGGTGCTAGGATCCATATATGAGGGAGAACATATGTCGTTTGTTTGTTCTAGGTCTGTGTTACTTAGCATAACAGTTTATAGTTTCATATATTTTCCTGAAAATTTCATGAATTCTTTCTTTATTGCTGTGGAGAACTCCATTGTGTAAATGTACCACATTTTCATTATCCACTCACTATTTGAGGGGCACTTAGGTTGCTTCCATCTCTTAGCTATTGTGAAAAGAGCAGCAACAAACATGGTGTACAAATGTCTCTGCAATAGGATGACTTCTTTGGGCATATGCCAAGGAGTGGTATAACTGGGTCAAATGATAGGTTCATTTTTAGTTTTTTAAGAGTTCTCCAGACTGTTTTCCATAGTGTGTTGCAATCCCACTAGCAGTGGATGAGAGTTCCCCTTTCCCCACATCCTCTCCAGCATTTAGTGTCATTTGTTCTCTTGATCTTTGCCAGTCTGACTGGTGTAAGATGAATTCTTAAAGTGGTTTTAATTTGCATTTCCATAATTACTAAGGATGTTGATCATCTTTTAAGGTGTGTCTTACCATCTTTATTTCTTCTTTTGAGAATTCTGTGTTCAGATCCTTAGCCCATCTTTAAATTGTGTTACTTGCTTTCTTGATTCTTTGCTTTTTGTTTGAGCTCTTCATATATTCTGCATGTTAAACCTCTGTCAGATGTGTCACTGGTGAAGATTTTCTCCCACTTTATGGGTTTTCTCTTCACTTTCTTTGGCTGTACAGAAGCTTTTTAGTTTAATGAGGTCCCAGTTTTTAGTTTAATGAGGTCAAGATGTTGAATCTTGATCTTAATTCCTGAGCAACTGATGTCTGATTTAGAATGTCCTTTCCTATACTTATATCTTGTAGGTTACTGCCAATGTTTTCTTCTAGAAGTCTCAGAGTTTCAGGTTTCACAGTGAGGCCTTTGATTCATTTGGAGTTGACTTTTGTGCAAGGTGAAAGATAAGAATCTAGTTTTATTTTTCTACAGGTGGTGATCCAGTCTTGCCAGCACCACTTTCTGAAGATACTGTCTTTCCTCCAGTGAATGTTCTTAGCCCCTTTGTCAAATATTATGTGGCTGAAATTGCATGTATTCATGTTTAGGTCTTCAATTGTGTTCCATTGATTTATGGGTCTTTTTTTGTGCAAATACCATGCTGTTTTATGGCTATATCTCTGTAATATGGTTTGAAATCTGATATAGTAATTCCCCCAGCATTGCTATGTGTGCTAAGGTTTGCTTTGGCTATCTGGGGTCTTTTGTAGTTTCATATGAATTTTAGAACATTTTTTTCTTATTCTGCGAAGAATATCATGGGGATTTTGATTGGCATTGCATTGAATGTGTAAGTGGCTTTTAGTAGGATGGTCATTTCCCCAATATTAATTCTTCCAATTCATGAGCATGTTTCTCAATCTCTTTCTTTAAAGATTTCAAATTTTCATTGAAGACGTCTTTAACGTATTTGGTCTGGTTTATTCTGAGATATTTTATTTGATTTGAGGCTAGTGTGAATGGCAGAGTTTCCATGTTTTCTTTCTCCAATTTCTTGTTATTGGTAGACAGAAAGGCTACTGATTTTTGTAGATTAATTTTATAACCTGCCACTTTATTGAAGGTGTTAATAATGTCTAGGAGTTTTATGGTGGAATTTTGGGGATCTCTTAGGTTTACTATTATATCATCTGCAAGAAGTCATAATTTGAGCTCTTTTACAATTTGTATTTTAATTTCCTTCCCTTTTCTAGCAAGCATTTCAAGCACTATATTAAAAAGGAGTGGAGATAGTGGACAGTCTTGTTTGGTTACTGATTTTAATGGGAATGCTTCCTGTTCTTCTCCATTTAGAATGATGTTGGCTGTGGGTTTGTTACGTATAGCTTTAATTATGTTGAGGTAAGTTCCCTCCAGTCCAATTCTCTCTAGAACTTTTTAACATAAGTCCATGTTTTATTTTTTTAAAAGCCTTTTCTGTATCTATTGAGACGATCATGTTATTTTGTCTTTGAGTCCATTTATGTGATTTATGACATTCATTGTCTTATTATATTGAACTATCCCTGCAGCTCTGCAAAAAAGCTGACTTGATCATGGTTGATGATCTTTTTGATTTGTGTCTGTATGTGGTCTCCAATATTTTGTTGAGAAATTTGTATCCAAGTTCATTAAGGATATGGGTTTATAATTTTCTTTTTTGTATCTTTACCTGGTTTTGCTCTTAGAATGATGTTGGCTTCATAGAAGGAATTTGGGAGTTCTCCCTCTCTTTCTATCTATTAAGTCGTGTTGAATATAGATCTTCTTTAAATGTCTGGTAGCATTCTGCTGTGAATTTATCTGGGCCTGGACTTTTTTTTTGTCAGGAGGTTTTGTATTACTGTTTTAATTTCCTTGTATGTTATGGGTTTGTTAAGCACTTGATTGCTTCTTGGTTTAGCTCTGATGATTTCCATGATGTTAGATATACATTCATTTCTTTTAGGTTTTCAAATTTAATAGCATATATTTAATATCATATAGGTTTTCAAAGCATTCCTTTAAATATTCTGGATCTTTTTGTTGTCTGTTTTGATGCTTCCCTTTCATCTCAAATCTTTGATTTGAAGTTACTCTTTATTTCGTTTGGTTAACTGGGCCAAAAGCCTGTCTGTATTGTTTATCTTTTCAAAGAACCAGCTCTTGGATTTGTTAATTCTTTGTATTGTTTTCTTTGTTTTTATTTCATTAATTTCTGTTCTGATTTTTGTTATTTCTTCTTGTCTGCTTGGTTTGTTGTTGCCTTTCAAGAGCTTGATTTGCAGTGTTAAGTCATTTATTTATGATCTTTCTGAGTTTTTAATGTAGGCACTTAGAGCTGTAAACTTCCCTCTTTTGACTGATTTTCATGTATCCTAGAGGTTTTGTTGTTTTATACTACCCTTTTCATTTAATTCCAGGAATACTTTACTTTCTTAATTTCTCTTTTGATTCTCTTTTCATCATTCAGGATTCTGTTGTTTAATTTCCATGAATTCGTATAATTACTAGGGCCTTTTTTAATGTTGATTTTATGCTTTATTGAACTGTGGCCTGATAGAATGCATGGAGTTATTTTTACAGTCTGGACCAATTAATTTATGGGGCTTATTGATACTCTATCATTCCCCCCTCTGAAGAGGTAATCCTAAAATCTTTTAGGGATTAGATAAGAGATCCCAAATACTTTTAACAGTTTTGGCCTTTGGGACAGAGTACATTGCTAAAAGGGCCATGGACATTTTGACTTTTAACCAAGAAAGAAACAGGCTACTTTTCTTTAGGGTCTCTTTACCCTAATTGCCTAGCAAATTTCTACCTCCTATTCTTATTACACCACCCTCTGAAGAGGTTTACCCAAGTTGCCTAAAGGGAATTAGGACGCAGAAGGCTCTGGTTTCTTCCATGCTGAACAGGGACATAGGGTGTGGCAATTGGGTTACCCCCTTAGGTGGGTCTATTTAAAAGACTCCCAAATTGCATAACTATGGGGAGGAAAGAAGGTCCTTGACTGGTGCCTAGGAGATGTGAAGGAGAGGTAAAGGCAAGAGTAGTTAGTATTACAAGTTCTAGACAGGGAACCAGAAAAAGTCAGATAAATGTCCAAATAAAAGTCCATTGGGATTTCTAGATGAGGGATTCCAAAAGCATCCATCTACTGGGTTCCTCTTCATTTTCCTTTTGACTGCCAAGGCTGGACTCAAGAGTAAACCCAGGATTTGTATTCAGGCACTTTGATAGCTATTGGAGTGGCTAGAATCAGTGTCAGTTCCCTCTCGAAAGCTTCTAGATAGGGAGAGAAAACAAATTTAGCCATCATTTAATTTTAAGCTAGAACAATAGTGGGTTGTCTCCCTCAGCTTCAGGTGGGCACTACAGTATTGCAGACCAAGAATTGAAGTTTTACAGCTGAGTAGCATTGTCTTACTAGGAACAAAATCATCAATAAGACATAATTGTCTAAAAGAACTTAAGTCTAATGTCTGGGATGTGTAATCCCTTGAACTCTTAAAGAAATATACTGATGACTTTAATCTTTGGTTATACTTTCCTTTTTGGTGTTTAAAACCATACAGTTGGCCCAAATAAACCAATTTATTTTTACTTCTAAGGTCATTTGAGGATCTGTTCCTCAGCAGTCACATGGGCTTGGGATGAGCCCCAGTTCCATCTGTGTGAAGATAAGTCAAAGGTCTTGCTTGACCATGGCTGGCTTCACTTGGAAGCATTAATGAAATGTTCCTTTGTGTTGACCCTCCTCTTTGTAGACTGGACACTGGTTCAAGTCCACCTTGTGGTGTCTCCATGACCTCCCTGAACAAGAGGACAGGTGATTCACCACAGTTACAGAACATTTTGAGAGCTGCTCTACAGTCCCCTGGAACTTAATTGACCTTGGAGGGCAAGGAACAAAAATTTGTCCCTTTAAGTCCCTCTGACCAGATTAGTATAGGCCTCAAAGTCTGGCTATTAAATACCCAAGAAGGTTAGTTGCGCCAATCTGGTACTTTTCATTACCATGTGTTATGTGGATAAAGCGTGGGCAACATTTTAAAATAAATCTTTACTACATAGCCTTAAACTAGGTGATTAAGCTATGATCTTAGAAATTTTAAGATTAGCTATATATTATCTTCGTTTCATCCTTGATAAATTGTAACAAACCTACACAGACCTCCATACTTGTTTAGGCTTTTTCATTTTTAATAAAATAACTCCATTCCTATATCCTTCTAACATCTTTTACCTTACCATTCTCTTTCTTAATAACCATGAAACATAATAACACTAACAAATAAATTTTCCATCTGTTGTGAGAATTCTCTTCCTGGGGATACTAAGCAATGTTTATCCCCTTCTAAGGTTCTAGTGTCAAACCAATGCTTGATTACATTAAAGTTTTTATGAGGAACCAATGAATTTACTGAGCTTAGTTATAGAGATGACTGAAGGGTTCCTGAGGTGTATGGGCGACCTGAGAGTATTTACGCTGGAAAGCCTTTACCTAGCATGGATCAAACCTTCTCTTCCTAGCCTTCTTCAGTTCATATACCTTAGTCCTTCCCAAATCCAGGAAGCCATGTGTGATTAGGGCCAAATTACATACAGTTGGCTGGGAAGAGCAGCCGGATACTCAGGTGAGGGTCCAATGACCCTGCTTACCCTTCCTCCTTCAATTAAAGAATATGATAGTCAAATCAAGAAGTCCAACTGTGATCATCTTTTGCTAGTGGACACAGCTGAATTCATGAAGATGGTAGTTGTTTGACTTAGAAGAAGGTAGTGTACAGCATCATCTTATTAAAAGAATATGGAATCTAAATTACACACATAAGATAATGTAATAAGTTCATATTACTCATGTGCATACTGTGCTTTATAAGTTCCCAGGTAAACCTTATAGAAAACACAAGACAGTTAAAATCTTTTTTACCTCATGTAGTTTAGAGAATGGTCTACCAAAACCTTGCTTTAGATAGAAAGAAGCAACAGATATATAGTTATGCATTATCAAATTGATGTTCACAACCTCCAGCATAATCAATTCAGGAAAAACTGCCATGTTTTAGTTAACTGAGGAGTTCTCGGCAGAAGATCCCTTTTCTTAAAAAATCTATCCTATTGTTTATTAAGTAGTTAAATTTATCTTTGTATTTACCATACATTTTACATTAGTCTGTGTTACTGACTTTACTCAGTATTGTGACCAAACAGAGAATCCCATTAGCTACTTTTACTATAGATAGTAATACCCTCTGTTGAAATTATTTTACATCTTAGCTGTTCTCAACTGCACAGTGCATTTACTCTTAAGCTGTTTTGTTGCTCTCTTTTTTCTTTTCACAGGGTCAGGGATCCAGCCTGAACCTGGAAAAGAGTCTTGGAGATCACATCTTGAGATAATAGGCTTGAGTCTGAAGTTGGACGGCCAATACCATCTCCAGAGTCAGCTTCTCAGTGAGCTCAAACAGCACATGACAATTTACCAATATAGCTAATACAAAAAGGCATTTGTTTCTCTTTAGAATTTAACTTAATGGTCTACATTGGACAGGACAGCTGTTGAGTCCAGTGACTACTAGCAGGACTGGAAACATCTGTCCTTCTTATAATTTGTGTACATTTGTCTAGGCAACTCTTTTCATCTACTAGGTCCTTTATTGGGAACAGAGACTGACAAAAGACAAAACATTTCATTTTAAGAGGTCACCTTGCTTGATATTTCTAGGCTTTATTAAACTATGGACACTTGGCAGTGAGTACCCATCATCAAGCAGGATTAGGTTGACAGAAGTATCTTCCTTTACCAATGTCAAACCTGAGATCTTCTCTGGCTATGATGTGGCCAGATGCATGAAAGCATATACCCACAATCAGTTAGTTTGTATCTATTCATGAAGACAACAACCTGAAAGACTCAATTAGTACCTTCCTCCTTGATATTTCCCATTATAGGCCACATTTTGTATATCTAGACCAGATCTGGGCACAGAAAGATATCAGCATCCAAATAGATCTCAATGGGTAAGGATACAGTCTAGTGCAACTCATAAGACAAAAGAAGCTATCTGGAATGTCTCCCAAACCTTCTTTGTCTGCTTCTCCAGAGTGTCCTCGAGAGACTCTCAGCATTTTATCATGAGCGACCATGACAAAAGGTGACACTACCGACTTAGTCACTATCAGTCCATCATTGGCATGGGCTTGGGGGTACCTGTATCCTCTCCTTCCTTACTAGTGACCCTAAAGAAGGGGGCGCCTGTTTAGAATTATTCACTCTTACCAATGTGACCCTCTAACACCCTGAAACATTAGTGGATTCTTTCTACATTTTACCTGGTTGATCTTATCCTGCCTGTACAGGACACCACCATACGTGAAACCTTTGGAGGAAACATAGACCCTGACGCATTAGGGAAATTAGCCAACTTCTAGTGATTGTATAAGTTAGGAAGGTTTCCTGATCTGTCTCCCTTGTGGGCTGAACCTTAATATCCTCTTAAATGTTCCCTCTGACCCTTTTCCTAAAAGTTCCAAATTGTTTATCCATATTTTACTTTTAAACTAAGGCAAGACTGTTAACTTGCATGGTGAATTCCTTTGAAGAGAGTTGTCACACTGGATTGGAAAAAACCATTTCATAACTTATTGTACATAATCTTAGATTAAGTACTCATAACCTGGAGAATAAGGAACACAGAAAACAATGGTACCTAAAAGAACTTGCAAAGAGAAAATATCACAATACTCTTTTCCTTTAGTCTGTCCATGATATTGTAACTAGAAAGTACCCAGGCAATGATGGGGCAGGAACAAAAGCAAGTATACTACAAATGAGCATCAGAGAGGGAAATACTCTATTTCAGAGAAAAACAGGCTTAGAGTCACAATGCAGAAAAGGGGAGTGATTAAGACCAGTGGAGCCTGGATCTTAAGCCTCCCACCCAATTAAGCTATCCCTTTTTACTTCCCATTGGTGTAACTATGTGTTGGTAGAAGCTTGTCTTTTGTAAGGTTTGGCCCTGGAGTACAGCAAATTCCCATGCCCTTCATAAGTCTAACCATCACAAGGTGTCAGCTCCCTTTGTACCTGGATAGCCTTGAAAGTACATGGCTAGAAAAAGTTTAAGTTCCCTTTAGAAACTAATAAATATACTATGTAAAACAGTGAGGATTCAAGATAGTCATTTTTAGAAATCAGCAAATATACCATATAACAGATGTTAAAATCCAAATAATTTCTTTAAAACTACTAGGTAAAAATGTCATACAAACAATGCCAAAACCTAAAAGTAATTCCTTTTAAAAAATCCATAAATGTTTCAAACAATATAAAAACTTAAAAGTCATCTTTAAAAAAATGGTAAGTATACCATGTACTCCCCTTTAGAAACAGGCCCCCAAAATGTTAAAATCTAATCTCCCATTGTGGAGATCTGGCATTACTTCCTTAGTCTGACATAAAAATGCATTACTCTTCTATGATCCCATCAAGAAACCAAAACAAAAATAAATTGCAAGAGAATTAGGACATGTGATTAAATGTCTGTAGTTCAGGGAACTCCTAGGTATCCCTGTCACCAGTAGGTTTTTGGGTATGGCCATTTTGAATCATACCATGTGGTTGGATTAAGATGGTGGCAAGGTCACACAGGTCACCACCATTTTGAAAATGTCACTGTCCAAGATGGCAAACCAAGCCATGTGACCGTCCCCATATTGATGACATCATCAACCAAGGTGGAGACCAGATCATGTGTTTGCCTCCCTCTTGGTGAGGTCAGCAGCCATGATGGAAACCAGGCCACATGGCCATGTTAGTGAGCACAGTCCCATGATAAAACAAGCCCATCCCCACCAGGATACAAGCCCTGTGGGAGTCACATGCCTCACAGATTAAATATGGACAGCAACCATTTTTACCTTTACCTTTACATTTTTACCTTTATATGCTACAAATAGAAAAGCAAAGCAAAGGAATCCATGCCTCTCACCAACCATAGTAGCTGTAATGCCAAGCAAAGTTCTCCGGATCTCTTCATTCCTAGGTACAAGCTATGCTGGGAAAGAAACTGGTGAAGGCAGCAGAAGGAACAGGGAGCTATGACCAGCACAAAAATCATTGGGTTTTTGCTTTGAAAGCATATGTCTCAATCATGGCCCCTGACTTTTCACGTACACTGAAATTTAAAATGCTTAGCTCTAGTTAGAAGAGCAGGTGCCTCAGGACCACTTGGTATGAACACAGCTTTTTGGTGCCCAACAGGGCCCAAGATCAAAATTATGAGCCCCTTTGCCTGAGAAAAAGTTCGAGGAAAAAAAAATGGCTTTTAAAATCTTTTTTCCATTTGTCCATGGGCAACTGGCCTTAAATTCTTTAAATGCTCCACCCAAGCCACTGAGCAGCTGGAGCCTAAGCACTAATGTCCTGAGGCAAGATAACAAAATAGATAAGGAAGTTCACCTGCTCACTTAAGTGCCAAATTCAGTGTGTACTTGAAAATCTCTGCATGACCACCAAATAAATAAGTTATTAGAATTTTGGGGATCCCTTCATGGTTGCCAATATGAAAAGGGGAGAAAGAGGGTCCCCTAGAGGGTTCTTAGTCTCATTCATAAAAGAATTTAAAAATGGACCCAAATGGAAGCTTTTACAATTTTATTAGAATCTTAAAGAAAAATCCTCAGAGCAGGCAAGCTGGTTATCTTGGCAGCTGCCTTGAGGAGGTGAATAGTGGGAAGAAGGAAAGAAATACATGGGAGCCATGCAGGTTTAGAGCCTACATAGAGGTCAGACATGTGCCTGACTTTTAGCCACATGGTGGGAGAAGGAAGCTTTACAGAAAAAGTGAAGAAATACAAGATGCTAGGGGCAGCCCAAAGCCTTAAAGAAAGCATGTTTAGTAAGAAAGGCATGAAGAAAAGGAAAAATTCTGCTTTCCTGAAGAGTTCAGGAACGCGGACAGACTTACTGAGACCTACATGGCTGTGGCTTGTCTGGAAGTTCTGCGGGGACCTGAGCTAGTTCCGGACAGAAATATTCGCTACTTAGTTAACACACCAGGTATTCTGCCCATCTATTTAGCATAACCTGACTTCCTGGGAGTGGTTCTATCACCAGGTAATTGACCAGTGAGACTGGAAAAATGGGTCCTCCAACAGATAGACTAGACATTTTTATAATCTGGACCAGTTAATTTATGGGGTTTATTGATACTCTATCATTATGCCATGGGGAGTTTCTTTTCTGGTCCTGTCTATTCGGTGCTCTATATGCTTCTTATATTTGTATGGGTATATCTTTCTTTAATTTTGGGAAATTTTCTTCTACATTCCTGTTGAAGCTCTGGTCAATACCATTATCCTGAAGTTGTTCTCCTTCCTCTAGGGCTATGACATAAATTTGATCTTTTCATGGTGTTCCACATTTCCTGCATATTACATTCCCATTTTTTAATAAAAATTTCATACTTTCTGCTTGAGCAGTCCAATTCTTCAACTTTATTTTCCAATCTTGATATTCTGTTTTCCATTTCATTCATATACAATGAATGGTGAGACATTCTCCTGTCACTTCTAATTGACTTGTTTCACTTTCTTCTTTATTTCAGTCTGAGTTTTCTTTCAATATTTCTGTCTTGTGAATTTAGTCAGAATTTTATCCCTATGTTCTTTTAGTTCTTTAATGTGTTTCCTTGTGTGTTATTTAAATTCATTGAATTCTTTGAACATGTTTATGATTGTTCTTTTAAGTTTTGTGTCCTGGGTTATCTCTAGGGGGTTCTCCTTGTAGACCTCTTGTATAGGACTGGTGATATTTGGCAGGGACATATTATTTGGGTTTTTGTGGGGTCTCTCCCTCCCCTCATGGGTCATTGGCCACTGGTCCACATGGACAAAGGGAGCAGAAGCGATGAATGGGGTCAGGACGGCCAGTGAGCCCTGACAGAAGAAAGCCCTTCCGGGGAGGCAGGTTCAGTGAAACAGCTCCAGACTCAGTGAAACAGCTCCGTTTATTCAGTGGGCGTTAGGGAACGTATAGTGTGGAGGCAGCAGCCAATGCTTCAGCTGATAGGTGCTCATAGTATGCTTTATTTACATGTGGCAGTGGGCTCCGATCATCCAACTATTGGGCAATACCTAATTATCATATAGAAAAAACCTGGGGGTAGTTTTTACTCCAGGTAACTATGCCAAAGGTCATGTTTTAAATGAGGCCAAGCATCCGTGCTTGGCAGCACTTTCCAGGTAAGTCAGGCAGAAAGTCCCTGCTGAGAAAGGAGCCAACCTTAACAGCAGGGTTCCCCAACAGGTTTTTCATACTATTACTATTGCTGTGT
This sequence comes from Nannospalax galili, assembly GCF_000622305.1. Taxonomy (NCBI): domain Eukaryota; kingdom Metazoa; phylum Chordata; class Mammalia; order Rodentia; family Spalacidae; genus Nannospalax; species Nannospalax galili. The sequence goes on along the minus strand of NW_008342018.1, from coordinate 10,420,256 downwards.
TTTTGGCATGTGTATTTCTTTTGTTTGTGATTTTGTTGTGAGACTCAAGCCTTCCTTTGTTCAGTTGACATCTGATTCAGTTTTATACTTGATATGACTTGGTTAGTTTAACTCTTAGGTCTAGGCTTCTGGTTCTCTCTTTTGATTTTATATTGGAAGAATCAGATGGCTCTAGTTCAGCTACTCAGTAGGTCCTGCTGAGGCCCAAGTCAGGTGAGAATCAGATGCTCTCAGATTTTCTCCTCATGTCTGGACCCCTCTAGTCAGCAGGCACAGCACTATTCAGGAAGTTTGTCAGGTGGAATGTGGATTTAGGCATTCTCAGGCAATCTGTAAATATTTGAGCCCCTATTAAAAGGCACAGAAGCCTAGCCCTGAAGCAGTGGGAGGGGCTCTAGGTGGTCCTAATGTAGGGAGATGGACACAGTGAAATTTGGAAAGCTCACCAAACCTTGAGGCTGGATTCAGGCACTTTCAGGCAGTCTAGAAAGTTCTGGGCCCTTACTAAATGGCAGAGAAACCTAGCCTTGCTGTGGTGGGAGGGGATGGACATGATCCCAATGTAGGGCGATGGGCATGGCGATTTGGAGAGCTCATCATCAGGAGGAGCTGAGTGTAGTTCAGAGTTCTGGGGTGCTAAGAGCAAAAGTGGGCCTGTGACCAAGGGTAGAAGGAGAACAGGATGTGGAGTTGGGGATATTGGAGTTACTCAGGGTGTGTGTGGGGGGTCAAGGTGCATATTTACCAGGGAAGAAGACCTTTCTATGGAATCCAAAGTAAATTTGCAGTGGGGACAGGGAGGTTAGCAGGCTGTTCTTAGGAGTGCAAAGGCACGTTCAGGGTAGGGACAGCATGTGAAGGCTCTAACTAGACTGAAAACTTGAGCTGGGGCTGGTCTGGACTAAGAGGGTAAGTCCAGAGATCTGGGGTGCTATGAGCAAAAGCGGGCCTGTGCCCAAGGGTGGAATTAAAACAGGATATGGGGTTGGGTAAATTGGAGTGGCTCAGGCTGTAGGGGAGTCAAGGTGCAATGGGTAGGATCCAGCTTCGATACTTCTTTTATTGCTTAAGAACTTTTCTATGTTCAGGTGTTTTTTTTTTTTAATATCTTTAAGTATTTAGAAATATGCCTTATAGCATTTATAGTTTAAGCTATTATATTTAGTTGGATCTGTGTTTGGATTTTCCATTTGTTCCTTTTATCAATTGACTATTCTTACACTGATATATACTGATTTGATACTGTATTTTAATACTTTAAATGTCTGGGAGATGTGCTATTACTATCAATAATTCAACATTGATCACATGTTGTTTCTTCCATATGAATTTCAGACTATTTTCAGATTCTTAAGCAATTCATCAGCAATTGCATTTAACACATGTACTCATCAAGGATAATTCCTTCATCTTTATAGTCTACTTTGCTCTAAAAAAGTGTTTTAGGATTGAGAGATTCTCTAAAATGTAATTTCCACTGAAATTGTTGATGCCTTGACATTTAACTGACAAAATATGCTCAATTTTATGTAATTGAACAGTTATTAAAGTTCAACAAAGACAAAGGAATAAAACAATGGAAAATTATCACTGCTGTAAAAATTGCAAACCCTGAGCTGTGGGGAGCAGAATGGAAGGATCCTAAGCCAATCAGTTCACCATGAAGGTGGCAGCATGGTGGGACTCATCTCCACCCACCTGGATGCTACTGAAGCCAGAGTTCCAGAGACTACATCATTTCAAAGAGATGCAGGATCAGCTGAAGTAGGGTGTCAGAAGAAACAATGCAACTCACTGTTTTGTTCTTGATTGGGCCTTCCAAGAGCATTACAGACATCTGTAATCCTTTGTAACTTATGCTTTGTCTCCTGTTCAACACCAGAACACTGCTTCTATACTGTGACTTAGCATATAAGTGTTTACTAACATTATAAGTCAGGTAATTGGGAGAACAAGGTAAATAAATTAATTTCTGAAACCTGACAGAAAAATTTTCTTCTACAATTCCTCTTGTACCTGCCCTGTTGCAGACCATGTTCCCAAATTCACATTAACATTTGTCTCTGCAAGCTATCTCCATTAAGATCTATCATAGCACATCTTTTTTGAAGGAGTAATTTATTTTATGTAGTAGGTTTGGTTAAGTATGTATTCATGAGTACATCTGGGTTCTCTTTGGCATGCTGTCTTACCATGATTTTCTGCAAACATTTTGGTATGGAAACAACTTCAGCACTTGAGTACAACAGTATGAAGTGCTCACTTAATAAATCTGAGTACATTTGGTAGGTGATAAGGGTAAAAATAGGTGCCCATTATTTTACCCTCTTTTTTTCTTTTTGTGGTGCATATGATTGAACTGAAGGCCTTATGCATGCTAGCAGAATGCTTTATCACTGAGCTAATTCCAAGCTCTTCTTCATAATATTTTCCAAATGAGGTTCAAACTAGGTAAAAGTAAGGTATATAAAGGCCCCCCTTTTCAGAAAGTTAAAGGTAGAAAAATGCAGAGTCAGTCATAATTCAAACATGATAAAAATCACTGAAAATTAAACACTGAGTCCCATAAGCATATAAAAAAGTCATTTAATTATTTTGTTATCCAAGACAGAGACTAAATCTGTGATTAGAGATGTATGAAGTTCAAATAAATAAAAGGAATATTTGAGAGAGGATTCCTGGGCAGTTTAAAAACACATGTTCTAAAGGACTTGAGGATATTAACATTTTCAAAGATTACTTTACCAGGAATATTACTCCTATCTCTTTTTCTTCACAGATTTCTCTTAGTAAACTCCATCCAACTATTCCTAGTTGCTTAGCAGAAAAGATGGAACCTGCTGCAGTGGTGGCAGAAGGAGGGTGCTGAGGAGAGGAGTTACCACCAGTTCTCATCCTCATTGATGATCTGAATAGAGACACCATTTGTGATATCATTGCTGAAGCCCATTGTTCCTTGAGTCACAGGTAAACCAGTGGGTCCATGTTGTCCTGTTCTGATATAGCTTCTTGTTTCCCCACTGGTCTGAGTCTCTCAACCCCTGTACTCCTCTAAATGTCCATCCTATGGAAACCTTGATTAGGGCCAGGTTTCTGTGGATAGTTCATCCAGAGATGAAACTTTGAAATATCTACAACATTATTGGTACAAATATGCATATAAATTTAGTTTAGTATATGATTATATTTGTAGTGACCTTGACAATCTGAGAAATTTGAGATGTAATATTCAACCTAGTAGAAATTGTCTAACACCTTTATACTTGTACTTGATAAGTACATTGGTTTACTTACTGCTCTAACAGGTACATGAAATTGTTGACTTTCTTAAAAATAAGCTGATATGACAGCATAGAGAGGAATAAAGTTAGTTAATGAAAGCTATTTTTCAGATTGAATCTCACATTCAGATACTTTTTAAACATTTAAAAATTTTTTCAAATTTCATAAAATATAATTTTATGGCACTTTCCCTTATTGCTCCCTGCCCAATTTAATATGCTCTATTATGTATATAATGAGGCCTATAGAGTCTTTTGAGTCCTCAAGTGTCCTTCAGTGTAGGTCTACCTACCAAGAGTCACATCCTTGAAAGGGATTATCTCTTTCTCCCCCCTCCCCACCACCCGTAGCCATTGGTTACTAAATTAGGTTGGGTTGGGGCTTCTTACCAATGTCCTTGTGTCTATGCTGGGATTTTGCCTGGTTTGAGCTTGCATGGGACTTATGGATGCTGTCACCATTGCTTTAAGTTCATATAAATAACTGACCAGCTATCTGGAAAACTGTTTCCTTGTGGTCATCCACCATCTTAGGCTCTTAACAATCTTTCCACCCCTCTCTTCTGTAATGATCCCTGAGCCTTGGGAGGTAGAAGTTTGATAATAGCTGTTTTGTTCTGAACTCTGAAGCTTCTTGTTCTCTGTACATTCACCAGTGTGGGTTTCTGAAATTCACATCATTTCTGAGTATGTGGTAGGAGGCAGAGAGGAGAATCCTGATAGCTTGTAGAAACGTGAATTTTGAAAATCTGCACTTGCATTTGTTGGGCAGCAACCTTGGGGCCCATCAATGTAGATTTAATAGAAATAAATTCCCCAGTTTAGCTGTGCAGGAAGCAGGCTCTGTTTGGCAGCTGATGGATTAAAATACAAGGTTTTCTTAGGTCTTGACATTAAGATATTAATTTCCTTCCTGTAACAAGTAGAACACCTGGCGTATTAGCATTGTGAGGCCTTGTTCTTCTTCATGTGCTTAATGGGATGAAGGCTAATTATCAGAGAAAGACAAGGCGTGACCAACCTTTCCCTTGCTCATTCCTCATGGCTCTGTTTCAGGAGCCTGTGCAGAAGTCTGTGCAGCTTGGGGAGAGCTTGGGAAGGACTTTCTCTGGGCAGATGTAGCCATAAATCTCACTGTGCTTTGGATTAATTGGTAGTAGGAAGAGTTATTTATGCCTTTGATCCACTATTAAGGCAATGGACAGAAAAGGCACACTTTTATTTTGGAGACTGTATCTCCCTGTAGTTCTAGCTGACCCGAAACTTGATAGGTAGACTAGACTGGCTTCCGTCTCGCCTCCAGAGTGCACTAAAGGAAGAATTAAAGGCATGTGTCTACCACGTCCAGTGGGGGTATGAATTTTAAGAACAGATCATTTTCCTAGTCTAGGAGGCTGTGTAGATCACTGTATAAAGTAGACTTCAAATTTTATGGCAAACCAAGCTTGTATAATTTTCAAATTTATAAGCCATTCATCTTTATTCTTCCAAAAAGTTCAAAAAACTTTCTGAAACATTTCAATGATCTAATTTGTATATTGCTTAAATATATTTTTTGTGTTTCCCTGTCATCAATTAGCTAATTCTATCTGGCTTGTTTTCTGAGTCAAGGCTTCTATCTGTAAAGGAATCTTTAATTAACGTTTTCCTCTGTTGATTATGTTTTGTCCATTTTTTTAAAAGCATAATTTTCACTTATATTGTGTTAATTATTAGATGTTTTTTTGCAGACAAAGTCTCTCCGTGTCACTCAGATTGATCTTGAACTTGCAATTCTCCTGCTCCTGGGATTACAGGTGTGTTCTATCTACAAGACAAAATATATTTTAATGACAAAATTAGGAATGCTATTAGCATCAATTTGTGCCACTCTTATTTGAGGGTTAAGTGACTACAGATGGGATCACAGATACAGAACACTGACCTAGTGTAAATCTATTATAGTCTAGTAGGGGGAAAAGATGCTATAAATTCTGACCTTAAGCATAGACCATATAGACTTTATATATTAAGGATGCATTGAAAATATATTTATTCTAGTTTCATTCCTGTTGCTATGATAAAATATCTTGGTAAGCAACAACTTTGAGAAGAAAAAGGTTTATTTGGTTTACAATTCCAGATATTGAGGAAGTTGGTCACATCACAGCACATTCACAAGATGTCACCTACTACTGCTTTCCTCTAGCTTTTTCACCACCTATAGAGTTGTACAGTCATCATGTAGTGTATTTTTGATCAAACATAAATAATCAGAGTCAAAGCTGGCATTCTTTCTTGCCCTAAATCCTTAGTTTTCCATGTATTTTGACACTGTGTACATTCTGGGCCTTATGATGCATGCCATTGAACCTCAGGGCACTGGCTGCATGCTCATGGTTGAGAAGTACCCCCAGCTTTCCCTGAATACAGTAAGAACAGTTCTCCTTCTAACTTGAAATCCAAGACTCCTGTTCCAGCAGTAACCACCCTACAGACAGAATTTTAGTAAATTTAAAGGTATCAGACCCCCCCCAGCCTTTAAGATGTTGTCTATAGAAAGCACAAATATCTTCCTGTCTTCGCGTCTTTATTCTACTCATTTACTATTACTAGCAAATGGAATTTCAGTGCACACTGTCTCCCTATGGAGAATTTGTTCACTTTAAAAAGGATTTGAATTCATATTAATCTAATCTATCCAGTGCAGATCAATTCACCACAATGCTTTGGGTTATTGCAGAAATAAAGACATTCATGACAAACTATTTTCACTATATTTAACTGTGTGGAAATCATGGGGTTTCATGGGGCTTCTCCTGATTTTGGCATTTTGCTAATGAAGCCCTTAGTATAGCATGATTTATTTTCAAATCAATAACGTGTAGTTTTGAATAGTTTGAATTTCTGAAATAGTTTTTCCTAAAGCTAGGGTTTCTATTGCTATCGTCTTTGAAAACCCCAAGGCATTTTCTCCAGCTGTAGTGAAATAACCCTTTGGCTGTGCTGTTCTTGTCAGCATACTTTCCTGGAGATGGCAGCAGAGTACGCAGGAGCCAGAGCATCAGCTGTAACATCAACAAGAGGCGAGATTAATGGTGCTGTGCAGTTCTGGGAATGGCGCTGACAAAATGCATCAGCCTCTTCTGCTCAAATGAGAGGGCTGGTAAATAGAGACCTGGTGTATGTATTAATTTGATTTTTAATTACATTTGGTAGCTTCCAAATTGCCCTCTTACACACTGAGGATTTTATTCCTCAACTTTGGTCATGTCTAAGCCTTTTCCGTCTCCCTGTATGTATGTTGTTCTTATTTATTTTATGGTGAAAGTATTGAGAAATCTCCCAAACTAAAATCTTTTGAAACCTTGATTTTATGAGCCAATCTACAGCTTTTGTTATCCTTACTTTATTTTCATAGCTATTTCTAATCTTGCAGCACAGTGCATTTCAATCCCCCTGGTTTGTCAGATTTTTCAAATCTATAATGGGATGATTAACTGGCAAGACGATGCACAGGCTAATAACAGATTGCAAAGGACATTAGAATAGACATTGTAAAAGCCCTCTTTATTCCAAAGTATACATCCTATATGCCCCGCAGACATGAGTAATGAGTATTGTTCCCAGAATAACAGGGACCCCATTGCTTTGGAATTTGTGCAGAAATGTTATTAAAATGAAAAAAGAGAGAATTTCTTTCTACTGAATTGCAAGTGTTGGTTTCAATGCTAAACTTGTTTGTCAAATGCTGTTGCCTGGGATCAGTGAAAGCTTACATAAGACCAAAATATGGCACTAGTTTGTTGACTACTATAAGAAATTCTGCTTTGGAGGAAGCTAAATGAAGTATTGTTTTGTTTAAAGATCCATTGTTATTTTTCAGGTAGAATGCATAACTATCTTTTGAGAGTATTTTTTAGGTAAACTTTACTTTTAAGATGAGAGGGAAAAGAACACAGTTGATAAATAGAAATGACTAATAACAGGCCTTGAACACAAAGCTTAAAAAATAATATTTTTTTTCAGACAATAAACAAGATGAACTGATCAAATTATTGTTTTGGGTCAGATTGTTTAGATAGAATAATGCATTTTGTTGCAAATGAGCGCTTTCTTTTTGACTGGAAATATCCTAGGAGCATTATTATGTATTTACATGCTATAGGAAATTCCAAACTGATAATTTGATTCAGATAACTGTGGGGCTACACCACCAACCATTTCTGTATTCACTTGCAGGAGACAGTTGTAAGTAAGAAAAAGAGGCATGGAAAGAAAGGACTCCATTCATTTCCTAAATCTGGTTCTGTTTTTGTTTTTTTTAATTATATAGCCAATCATTTAACCCAAAGATTCTTACCTGATGCAAATGTTTCAAGAGAAAAAAAGTCAGAAGAGCTGAAACTTCTCCATGTCAGGAGTTTGGTTGTTTGCTTTAGTATCTTTGAGAGGTGAGTAGGTAGAAGAATTTTATAGTGGGAGGTTGTATTAGTTACTTTTCTGTTGCTGTGATAAATCATGGCTAAGGTGACTTATAGAAGGAGGGTTTATTGGGCTTACGGTTCCAGAGGTATAAGAGTCATGGCAGGGAGGCATTGCAGGAGGCAGCTGGAGCAGAAAGCAGAGAACTCATATCTTCAAGCAGGCACAGGAAGCCCAGAGAGAGCAACTGAAAGTGGGACTGAGGCTGTGAACTCCCAAAGCCCACCCTTAATGATGTGCTTCCTCCAGCAAGGTTGTACCTCCTAAACCTCTGCAAACAGAGCCACCAATGAGGGCTAAGTACTCAAATACTTGGAGCCTATAGGGGACATTCAAACCATCACAAATGACCAAGTTTGGTGATAATAGACATGTTGAAAATCCTTGCAATTAGGAGCAGTTTTCAAGTTTGCATTCCTCCTGTATACCATTTCTTGGGTGGGAGCTGCTGTAGGTTCTTATCGTAGTAATGTTGTAAATAACAGCTATGCTTTATTGCACTACTGCCAAGCACCAGCTAGTTTTTGGGGCTCTTTATGAATACTTCAAAAATGTTCAACAACATTCCTTTATGGCAGATTCTGGTACTTCTATCATAATCATTTTACAGATATGAGGGACAAATAAGTTAAATAATTTAGTCAAGTCAAAAAACAAGTGAACTCAAAAGTGGTGATCTGAGTTCATGTCCCAAATGACTAGAAACCTGCACTATGATCTAAAGGCCACTGCTATGTCTCTCTGTTCAGGGCTCTCGGGCTGGAGGACCAGGTCTTGACTGAAAGAGAAGCAGCAGCAACTGCACTGTATGGAGTCACTACAAACCGAGGACCTGGTTCCTTCCTACCTTTCAGGGATAATATGAGCCTGTGATCCTGGTGCCCAGGGGAAAGGAAAGTAACTCTGATGGTTACTGAAACTGGAATCTCTGCCAGCCAGGTATGTGTAACCTGCAACTTAATACTCAACTGTGTTCTAGGTAACACATACTCAACTGTCTTCTGGGTATAATCACTGACAGTGCCAAACATGTCCAAAATTAGGCTCGACCTTCCCCTCATATCAGTTCCTCCTACAGTTCTTTCATTATCTTCCTCTCAGGAGCTCTTTTTCATTGTGGAATTCAATATATTTACTTCATTACAGGCACTTCTATGAATGCCTTTTACAGTATAAAAAGATACATTAAAATAAAAAATGTATAGGCCTGGTGATAGCTTGTTGGGTCAAGTGCTTGCCTTATGAACATTAGGATCAGCTTTCAATCTCCTAGAACCTACCTAAAAACGTGGGCGGCATATACTTGTAATGCCAGTGTTGGGATATCAGAAATAGGAAGCTCTTTGGGGCTTGCTGGCCAGCTAGCTTAGCCTACATGATAAACTCCAGGCCAAGGAGAGACCCTGTCTCAACAAAAGAATAGAAGGTGCCTGAAGAATGACACCTAAGGTCGTCCTCTGGCTTCCATGTGCATTTGAACACACATGTACCTGCACACACATAAATACACATATGTATGCATGCACATGGCACAAAAGAAACCTAAAGTAGCAGTGATCAACTTCTAAAGAGCCGTTATTTCTTCCTTAACTTTGATCATCTTCTAATTAACTCTGTACTCTATGACAACAGGGAGTTTGGGGTTACTGTTGACTCAAACCTTTTGTGAAAAAGAGCTGTGAACAATGAAAAGACCCCAAAGAAACAGGTCTAGGTAAGATATTTCAAAAGGTAGAGGTATGATGGCTGAAGTCTTGACAGCTTAAATGATCTTTGCATGGAGGTAGAAAGGGGGTTACTGATTTAAACTGAGCACTGGATTGTGTTTGTTTAATTAAGAAGCTCATAACTTGGTATGTATTCTATTGGTGCTGATGTCCATGATGAGAATGTCCATACACTGAGCAGACAGAAGCATGCACTTTCTGCCACTTTTAGCTGTATAAAAAATGAGGTATTGATTTTTTTTTTTGTAGTACTGGGGATCAAACCCACTCCTTGAGCCTCTAAGCAAGCACTCTACCATTAGACTAGATCCACAGCTGAGTCTGGGTCTCACTGTGTAGCCCAGGCTGGCCTCTTACCATCTTCCTGCTGCTGACTGCCAAGTACTGGTTTTACAAGTGTATGTCACCATATCCAACAGACTTTTTAAAAGTTTTAAGTTAAGATGGGAGTGGTGGTGCATGCCTTTAATCCCAGCACTTGGGAGGCAGAGGCAGGCGGATCTCTGTGAGTTTAAGGCCAGCCTGGTCTACATAGTGAGTTCCAGGACAGCTGGGGCTACAGGGAGACCCTGTCTCAAAAAAAAAAAAAAAAAAAAAAAAAAAAACAAACAAACAAACAAAAAAAAACAAAAAAAATTAAGTTGAAGGGATTAGAGGCAAAACCCCCTCTATTCTTAAGAAGCCCCCTGGTAGGCAGAATTATGCTCCATCAAATATGTCTACATTTTCATTAAAGAACCCATAATTATATAATACTTAGGCAAAAGGGATAGTACAAAGGAAATTAAATTAAGGACCTCGAGGATAAGGTATTTCCTGGATGATGCAGATAGATCCAGTGCAATCAAAAGATTTTCATAAGCGGGAGGCAAGAGGATCAGAGGAGACAGGACACAGAAGCAGAAGCTGGAGAGAGATGAGGGTGCAGATTGCTAGGTGGAAGATGGAAAGGAGGTGGCAGGCTCCCCCTGGGGCTTCTTGAGAGAAAGCAATCCTGGCCTGCTGCAGACAGGGGAGCTCCAGAGCTGCACATAATTAGTCCTCTGATAAGCCAGTGACTTTATGTAACTTACTCATCAGCAACAGGAGACCAGTACATGACTTGGAAGTAGGTCTGAAAAATCTGTGCTTGAATCAAGAGAATTCTCCCAACTTTGTCCCTCCTTTCTGTATGATTCTATGTGCTGATAACACAAAATCTATCCCTCTTTTGATTTGTAATGCCCAGTGGCCTCTGGATCTACAAAATAATGTTTAATATCAGAAACATGGTTTGAATGACTTTATAGTCTTTGTTCAGTTTATCTATTAAACTTCTGTACAGTCGATAATAATAAAGAGTATATCCAGTCAATAAAGTTTTGAAACTGATGGAAACACTGGGAGAGAAAGGAAGAGAAGGAGAAAGGGAGAGAAGGGGAAGGAAGGTCAGAGGGACAGAGGGAGAGAAGGAGGTAGGGAGGGAGATTCCAATTTTCATTAAGTTTAAAAACACTACATTTTTAATATTTCATTCCTGTGATAAAAGTGTAACAAAACCATGAAAAGTGTTGTTTGAAGCTGTATTTTTAGTGAGACTAGAATAAGAATGGATCAAGAGTCTGAAGCCTCTGTACTATTTTTACACATTATTCTCATTAAGACCCGAAGACTGTACAGTTGTTGGGCTCCTTCTAGGATAATGTCCCCCCTACTGTTATATTTCTTCCAATGAAACCCATCTGTGAGCTTCGGCAGGAAGCTCATGTCATGCATTTAAATTGCTTTGTTGTGTTCCAGAAAGCTCTTCCTCCTGCAAACAAGTGGTGACCTCTCTGCTCTACGTTCATCCAAGGGACAGACACTGTGTGCATCATCCCAGGCAGGCAGCCAAATGATGGCCACATCCTGCTCTATGCAAAAATACACATTTTCATTACACCAAGATAATTAGAAAAATTAGCATAGAGGAATATGAGTAATTCCATCAGTAATTACAGCAATTATACTCTTAATTGTCATGCCACCTCCAGTGTCACATTATATATATGTACTGGCATTTCACAGAGAAAACACTCATGTTTTATGCTAAAATGTACCTGGTTATATCAGGTTCCTCTAGTGGTTAAAAGACAATTGAAATAGTATGGTTTCATTTTTGCCATGATCAAAGCAAAATGCATTACAGTGTAATAATCACTGTTATTATTGAGCTTTTTCAAGACATGAACTTCAGTGTATCTGAGAAACATGGTAACAAAAGCCAGGATACTAGAAACCATCATTTCAGACAGTTTCTTTCCCAAATTGATGAAAAATCACTTCTTAAATTTCCTAGGAAAGACAAAAAATACTTGCCATTAGATGTGTCCTCAATCTTGTTTGTGGAGTACCTTTATTGTTACTATTAAGTCAAAACTTGGCTTCTGAATTTGACTTTCTGCTTTCCATTTCTCTTCTACTGCTTTAAGAAAATCTGTATGATAACCCACTGCTTTTGAAATAGCAAAGCTGAGAAAGGCTGCTTGTTTTCATCTTTCTGTTGTGCTGATAGCTCTGCTTCAGCCTGCAGCCTTGTATAAGTGGTAAGAGAAAGACTTGAAGTTCATCTGTCTTCTTGCTCAGATGTTAGGACTTGGCACCTTGGCTGCCAAGCTTTCAGGTAAGTCTCAGCCCTTGGAGGAGATGTGGCAAGAAGGGCAAGAAGAAGAACTGGGCAGGAGGCAGAGCTTGGCAAGTGAATATAATTTGCATATAGTAAGTGTACAAATCTTTAAGTACAGTTCAGTGAGTTTGGAAAAAATGATCAATATTTATCAATGTGACCAACTACTCAAAAAGATAGAAGTTTTCATCACCAGCCACTGTCTGAGGTGGCATCTTACTCTCTTTTACTATGCAGTTCCATTGACTCACGATGTTGAGCATCCTTTCATTTGCTCATTAGCCATCCTATCTTTGCGAAATTTGCACTCAAAACTCTTTCCTGACTCTTTCCTGAGTCATCTTTCTGTCACCAGTTCGTTCACAGTTAGGCTACAAGTCATTTGCTATGTAAGACCTTTGCAAAGTTGTCTTCCAGTCTTGGCTTGCTTTTTAATTGTTTTAATTTTTTCAATAAGTTTTAAATTTTGTGGGAATTAGCATTTTATAGTTATGACTTTACTTCTTAGAAAACCTTTACTTCACCTAATAAAAGTACTCATTTAAAAAAATTCTAAAGCCTTTAGAATTGCATCTATAATTCATTTCAAATTAATTTTGTGTACTGTAAGATGGAGGAATCAATCTTTTTAATGTGTTTGCACAGTTATTCCAAAGTTATTTATTGATAAGTCTTTCTTTGTTGATTTGCTGTAGGTTTCTGTTTGAAATATACTGGTCACATGCGTATGACTCTATTTCTGAATACTATACTGTTTCACTTATGTATTTGTCCATCATTATTTCAATACTATACTGTCTTGATTTTTGGCACTATTGTAAATGGTATTACTGTTAAATCACTGCTTCCTTTTTTGTTGCTAGTTTACACAGACAACTGTTTGTTTGCTCATCTGATGTCATTTATTTGTTACTTCTAATAGCTTTTCTGTAGAATTCTGGTGTTTTTTATATTCATAAGCACTAAATCTACAAATAAAAACAGCTTAATTTTTTTTCCTTTCTAATCTTGATGCCATTTGCCTTTCAACTCCAATTGCTGGATTTAAGGAAAAGTTGACTCAAATTACATAAGGAAAGAAAATGTTGATCATTTGATCCTGTTTTTTCTTTTTTCACCTAAAAAGACCTGAATAGAGCATGCTTGATTTGGATGTATTGTATAGATTGTCTTCAGGAATATTTTACAGATAGAAAAATCCTGGGGCTGGAGAGATGGCTCAGCGGTTAAGAACACTGTTCTTGCAGTTGGTTGTTCTTGCAGAAGACCCAGCTTCGAATCCCAGCACTCACATGGCAGCTGACAACTCTCTGCAACTCCAGTCCCAGGGGATCTGACTGCCTCTTCTGATCTCTGTGGGCATTGCATGACACAGTACACTTGCTTACATAGGCAATACACACATACATATAAAATAAAAATAATAAATAAAATTAAAAAAGAAAAAGAAAAATCTTTCAGGAGGTAAAAAATATAGAAAGGTGAATTCTGTTGCTTTTCTTCTGGTTTCATTATCCTGGTAACATGAGCAAGCATTTTTTTCTGTGGATAGCCAGGAATTGAAACACACAATTATTCTGATTTCTAGTATTAAGATTTCACAATTTCAAGTTTTACAAAATTTGTACTTCATAGCTTTTCATAGCTCTAGGCTTGGCTGTCTTTCTACACATCTTATTAACCACATTCAATACCAAAGAAAATTTTATAGCATACTGAAATTTGCAACACACAAGGAAAAAGATTGATAAGAATTTCTATTCTGGGTTATACCTTCTATTACCAGGTACTGTGAGACATCTAAGTTAATCTAAATTATGGCTCTCCCACACTCCGGAAAAGGAAAATTAAAACTTTAAACAAGGCCCTGAATTCTGCCTATGTGCTTAAGCATCAGTGGAGAAGGGTCTTCATATGCTCTTTGATTATCTTAGGCAAACAAGCATCAGGCCTTCTGTATAAATATGCAAGAGCTCAGGGTGAATTAAGGCTCATTGTTTGCCCAGTTAATATGTGCTTTGGAGGGCCGTTATTTGCTTATAAGGCTCCAAAATCCCTTTGTAGATACATCATCTTGGGCTGACAACTTTGAGAGGTGGAGGCTGATGAAGTGCTTCCTCCAGCAACTGTGGTAGCCCTGCCATAGGTACAGCCCACAAGGAGAGGGCTGCTGATGGTGATGTTTCTTTCTGTCACCCAGTGATGGCATGACCAGAAATAGCAGCCTGTGAAGAGACAATGATAGAGTATGAAGGCTACACAGAATGAAAATTACCCAGAATATGGCAGGTCTTCTCCCTGAATGACTGAGGGTGGGCTGAACAGGCACTTATAGAGAGGCTCAAAGTGGGGATCTTTTCATAAGCTGTGCTTGAAGAATCCCTCCTCACATTCTGCAGGGAGGGGTTGTGTGAAGGGAAGATCTGTGTTTATCCTCTGTGTCTGTCCAGTCTACAGTTTCCAAATGAATGATATGAAAATAAAGCTGTTGGGTTTTGCTCAGTTATGGTCATCTGGCCATTCCAAGTACAGACAATTAGATGTAATCACAACTCCTTTTTTCTCACTTCCAGAAGTTGGCATACTGAAATTTGGGCTGGTGGCTTTGTATTTGGAAGCCTGACAGGTAGACCCAGAATCTTCCCATATCAAGAAGTGAAATCTCAGAATAGCACCGTATGTATTCAGTCTAGACAAATGATTTCTAGGTGTCATGGTAAGAATGTGAACTGTCCCACACAGGCTCGTGTATTTGAACACTTCGTTCCTAACTGGTTGTACCCTTTGAAGAGGTTGTGGAACCTTTAGGAGGCATGCCTTGCTTTAGGAAGTATGTCACTGGGGCTGGGTCTTGAGGCTTAATAGCCTGACTCCATGTTGTACTTCCTAGCTTGATAGCCTGATTCCACATTGTACTTCCTAATTATAGACACAATGTGACCAGGTGACTCCTGATCCTGCTGTGGTGCCTTCCCTGCTATGATGGACTGTATCCCTTCAAACTGTAAGCCCAAATAAGCCTCTTTTCCCTTAAGTTGCTTCCTCTCTGGTTACAGAAAGAAGGAAAGAAACTAAAATACTAACCAATAGAAATTTAGTCCAATAATGGTTAAATGTCACTTTAACATAAATTAAGAGGGCTAGATACTCTTTTATTGACAATCAGGAAACTATGAATCAAGAAGGGCTTAGAGAAAAACACTTAGAGCTTATTTCCAAAGGATGTGTGTCTTATAGTAGGTACTTCAATAACTTAGTTGCACAAGCACATCTCCTAATATCAAATTTCTTACTTCTGGCTCTAAAGAAAGCCCAAGAATACAGAGGTTATCATAAAAAGACAGGAATGTGAATTAAAACCTAGGGATTAAGAACAAACACCTTATTAAATAAATTTTCTAAAGAAAAATATATCTGACTGTAGCATTTTCTGTGGGGATACTTCGTTGGAGAGGAAGTAAGAGAATCATATGCTTTGAAAGGGCTGGGGAGCTAGCTCAGTCAGTGAAGTACTTGCTTCACACACAAGGACCTGAGTTTGATCCTTACCACCCATGTAAAAAGCTGGGTGTGGTAGTGCATCTGTAGTCTCAGTGCTGGGAAGGCAGAGACAGCAAGATTTCTGGGGCTTGCTGGCCAGCTAACCTAGCTAATCAGTGATTCCCAGATCCTATTAAGAGCTCTGTCTAAAAAAATATTAACGTAGACAGCTCCTGAGGAACAATAGCCAGAGTTGACCTCTGGCCTTCACAGGCATACATACACTTGCATGAACACACACACACACACACACACACACACACACACACACACACGTTTTGAAAAGTGTGACATATCAAGTAAATTCGTAAATGAACTTTCTTTATAAAACAAAGCTCAACTGCTCAAAAGCACAAGCAAGGCATCTGTGCCTGCCACAAACCTGCTCTTCTGTAGTTGTCCTTTTGCTTTCATAAGCTAAATTGAGGCATAGCCAATGGGCAGGCAGAAGCAGGTAGAGCTCCATTGTGGACATATTACATCTGTAGGCCATTAGGAGTCTGCTTCAGCAGCCCTGTGTCATCCTCATTAAACACTAATCAAAAGGCTGGGCTCATCCTTTGCTGCACTCCCTATTTCTTTTAATGAACCTGCAAATAAAATGAAATGGGCTTAATGGACTGAAGCTTTGACTGATTCTCATAGCTTGGCTGCATGGTTGGTCACTAGTTGCTTCTCCTGGTAATTTACAAGGTTTCCTGCTGTATGATAAAACACAGGTGCTCAGGCTGTCATCCTGAGCAATGATTTATTACCTTTAGTGGTACCACAGACCTCAGGCAGCAGGCACTAAATCAAGAGAATATATACTGAAATAATACGTTTTCCAATGACAACCCATGGAGACGCTTTAGCTGTTCATGCCCTCTACCCACCACAGTTGGTTTTGCCATTTCTCCTCGTTATTTCAAAGCCCACAGGATTCAATTCCTGTCTTAATTTCTCACCTGCTGGGATGGCCTCAGCACCAGCTTTATTGCAATACATTTCTAGTTGATCCTTCACACCATTGAAGAGTCCCAGCTAATGAGTAGGAGAAGGGGAACTTCAGGGCTTTGTAGGCCTCAGGGGTTCAGGATCTGTATTCTGGGCTTCACTTTGATGTACTTATCATACAACAAAAGCTCACATTGGCCTTTTAAATAACTCTGCTTTGAGGTTAAATATGTCTGGACATTCATTTAAAATGTTTCATCTACTGAATTCCTCTTCATGGATATTTGTTAAGAGGGTCTGCCTTCCTGTTTTCATGACAGTGACTATCAATCAAAGCAGCTTCTTCTTGATTATCAGAGAGCCTTATGAACATATTAGAAAAATATTTAATTACTATTAAATGTCTGCCAAACATGGGCACAGCAAAAAAAATTAATCAAAATGGAAGTATAGTGGGGATTCTGAATTTTAATGAGAGGGCAGATCAGAGCTGCAAAAAGAGTATTAAGAGGTAAGAAAGTGAACACAGGGACTAGAGAGTTGGCTCAGTGGTCTTCCTCTCTCTCTCTCTCTCTCTCTCTCTCTCTCTCTCTCTCTGCCTTTTATTTCCATTCACCATCTCCTAAAGGAGATGGTTTTGTTTGTTTTTGTTTTTGGATACTTTCAGATTCCCATGCTCTGCATAATAAAAAGCAGTGATTAAAAAACAAACAAACAAACAAAAAAACCCACTGGCTGCTCTTGCAGAGCACCCAAATTTGATTCCCAGCACCGACATAAAGGCTAACCACTGTCCATAATTCCAGTTCCAAGGGATCTGACACCCTTTTCTAGCCTCCGTGGCCATTGTACATCATGGACGCACTTACATACATGCAAGCAATACATTCATATACATAAAATTAAAAGAAGAAAAAGTGAACACAGAGAGGAAAATATCCCAAGGCACATGGAGATCTAAAAAGAGTAGGACTATGACAGAAACAAACAAACAAACAATGATTTAATTTCTCAAGTAAGTGGAAAAGGGTCATTAATTACATATACCAGATAAAGAAATCTAGAATGTAGCTTTTCTCTTGTAATCAGTGCACAGGCCACAGGCCTCCGCTTGGTGAGTTTCACCACCAGCTCTTCCTTTCCCACACAGTTCATCTAAGTTTCACCCTTCATTAGAAAACACTGGAAGAGCCAAATCTTTGAACAAAGCCATGCAAGCTGGTGACATTGTCCTGCATATGGAACCATCCATGAGAGGTGATGAATAGGTGTCCCAGGGCAGGGGGTGTGATCCTGGGATTTGCCATCACTGAAGTGAAACAGCTGGTGGTAAAGATGCAGGAGATGATCAGACCACTTACTTGAGAGACTACCCAGGAGGCTTAGAACAAATGGCTATCAGTTACTTAAAAAGGAGAAAAGATGAAAACATGATTTTTGTAAGGGGATCTTAAAAACATTCAGCAACAGGTAATCACTGTGCTAACCATTTGGAAGGACATCAGCCATGGTTGAAAGAGAGAAGGCACTGCGTCCTAGGAAGCTGTAGCGTGGGAGTCTGAGAAACTGGAGGAGACTCAGCAGCCAGGGCTGTAAACAGAGCATGTGACTTTGCAAGTCACAGTTTCCTACCAACTGTGAAAAGAATTTTTCAACATGTGGATAAACTCTTTAGCTGAACCAGTACATATTAGGTGATTTCTATTTCTTCCCACTCTTTTCTGTTAATTCATGACATTGTAGAAAGTTTCTCTTTTACTTTTAAAGTTTTTTCTTTTACTTTTAAAGTTTTCAATTGAGTAATAGATTAGGACTTTTCTTTGTTTTATTGAACACTTGCCAATTTAGCATATTTAGATTCCCTTCTCTATATGCACCCTCCTTACAATCCCCTGCCCAATTTCATGTACTCTATTATGTATAATAGATATAATATACTATAATAGATATGTTATATCTATAGTATATATTTTTTATTACTATTGACTGTTTCCTGACTTCTCCTGATTTTCCAGTTGAAACATGTATATCTAAGAATTAAAAGCTAGCATCCAGCTATGAGAAAGAACATGTGATGTTTGTCTTTCTCGGTCTGGGTTACCTCACTCAGGATGATTATTTTCAGTTCCATGCATTTACCTGTGAATTTCATAATTTCATTTTTGACAGCTGAATAATATTCCATTGCATAAATGTATCACACTTTTATTGTCCATTCATCAGTTGATGGGCATCTAGGTTGTTTCTATTTCCAGATTATTGTGAAAAGGGCAGAAATGAACATGGATGACCAAGTATCTCTGTAGTAGAATATAGAGTTCTTTGATTATATGCCCAAGAGTGGTATGGCAGGGTCAAATGGTAGATCAATTTCTAGCTTTTTGAAGAATCTCCACACTGATTTCCATAGTGGCTGCACTAGTTTGCACTCCTTCTGGCAGTTAATAAGTGTTCCCCTTTCCCTACATCTCATGAGCTGGAGCTATGGTCCCTTACTGTGGACCTTTAGCTGTGGTCCCCTTCGGTGAGCTAGAGCTGTGGTCTCCCCCTGTGAGCCAAAGTTGTGGTCCCTTCCCCTGAACCTGGAGTGGTGAACTCCTCTTGTGAGCTGGATCTGTGGCTCCCTTCTGAGAGCCAGAGTTGTGGTTCCATCCTATGAACCTAGAGCTATAGTCCTCTCCTGTGAGTTGGGTCTGTGGTTCCCCTCCCAGCAACCTGGAGCTGAGGGCCCTTTAGCTGAATCTGGAACTATGGTTCCATCCTATAAACATGGAACTGTGGTCTTCTCCAGTGAGTCAGAGTTGTGGTGCCCTTCTATGAGCTGGAGCATGGTCCCTTCCCATGAATTTGGAGTCAGGTTTCCCTCCTGTTCTCCCTTCCTATGAGCTAGAGTTGTGGTCCCCTACTGTGATGGAGCTATGGACCCTTCCCATCAACCTGGAGCTATGGTCCCCTCATATGAGCTAGAGCTATGGTCCCATCCCATGAACCTGGAGTTGTGGTTCTTTCCTGTAAACCTGGAGTTGTGGTCCCCTCTGGGGAACCTGGAATGATGGTCCCCTTCTGTAAGCTGTAGCTGTGGTCTTATCCTGGAAGTAGGACTGGTGCCTCCCCCAACATGAGCCAGAGTTGAGAACCCCTTATGGGAACTGGAGTAGGGGTCCCCTCCTGTGAGCCAGAGTGGCTTATGAGCTGGAGATGTGGTCTGATCCTGAGAGTAGGAGTGGTGCCCTCCCATGAGCCAGAGTTGTGGTCCCCTTCTGTGAGCTGGGCTGTGGAAGAGGGAACTCTTGTGAGCTGGAGTTCTGGTCCCCTCACATGAGCCTGAAGTTTTGGACCCCTACCACAAGCCACAGTTCCACAGTTCCATGTCCTTCTGGACTAGGCCGATGGTGTTGCGGAGTAGAGAGTAGGGGAAGCCTCTGTTGTTTGCAGATTCTGATTTTGGGGTGCCTGATTCTCTGAAATGGACCTCCCACCTCCTCTGAGGCCCAGCTGCAGTCCTCACTCCACACATGGTCCTGGCTATCCAGGCCTTGTTGAACCTCTCCCATTACCAGGTACCAAGAGTTTTTCCACTATTTTTCTGTTACTCTTCTACAGCCCCAATATGCTTTCACCTATGCCCTAACTGAACTGCTAGAGATACTTCACAGGCTGGGAAGTTAAAAAAAATAGAAAGTACTGTAATAACTAAACTGATTTAAATCTCAAAGTAAATATGTGTAACTAGATCTTAAAATATAAATTCAAAATTCTAAACTCTAAATCTCTACTATAATTTTTGATTATTGTTTACTGACAAAACTATACTACTAAACTTCAACAATAATGTGAAATTTGTCACTGTTCCTATAATATAAGTTTACCACTCCCTTCAAATTCTCCACATATAAAGCCTTTAAATGTAATCATGTTACCTCTTAAAGAAAACAATGCTAATAAAATATTTTAAAAAATCACTCCTATTACATAGAAATTATAAGCATGAACAGTGGGTTGCTAAATTTAGAAAAGTAAAATACAATTGCCTTTGATGTACATATACTTTTAAGAATTATTTTCTTCTATTTTATTTTGTGTTTTTATTTTTTTTTTTAATCTATGAGCTCAGCCTCCTCACCTCAATGTCTTTTAAGTTTTAAGTTTTCATCCATGGGAATTGGGATGTGGAGCATATTTGACAGTAGAGGGATACCTGTTTCTTCTGTCCCTTGGACTTCCTTTAGCTAAGAGTCTGGCATCCTCTGGAAGTGAGTTGTCTACCTCCAGGGGTTTTCTTTTCAGTTCAAAGACCACTCTGTCAACTGAGGTGATGCAGGAAGCAGAATATAGCTATGGAGACCAGCTTGATGTACTTGTAGTAGGTCAGGTTATAGCCACTGACTTGAGTACTACCTCTAGCATGAATCTCGGAGAACTTACAAGGATCCAAGGATGCCAGCTCAGACAGATCCGGGTAAATGCCACATGTTAAGAGTGCAGGCAGGAGAGTAAACCCATTCTAGCTGCTCCTCAACAGGAAAGAGAGAGTGACCTACATCCAGACACTCACTGGGCAGAGCTGAAGATCTTAGTTTATAAGCTAGTGATGATAAGAGTGAATGACTTTGCAGGTAGAACAGCAGAAGAGCTACCCAGAGCTGGATTTCAGTCTTGTTCTATTTAGTGTCTTGGACAAGTATTTTCTGTGTTTCAATTTCCTCAAATGGCAAAGAGAAAAACATATATACCTCATATGAAATTAAATTTTAGGCACATTGCAACTTAATTGGGCATAACATGTAGATATAGTTAAGTACTCAACAAATGGTGATCATTGTTTTTATTGTCACTTAAAGTTGAAGCTTGGCCTCCTGGCCTGCTCCCCTATCCTCAGGCCTCTCGGGGTGGGTCCATCGCGGAACCCTCCGCGCCTTGACTCCCCCGGCCTCATTCACCCTTCCATCTCCCCCGCTGTTCTCTGCTCCTGGTTTGGGCCCTGCGCCATTCCTGGTCTTGGGTCCCCAGACACCTAGGGAAGGTGCTGCTTCCTGATCCTTTTTGCCCAGGCCAGCTTGGTGCCTTCCTTGGGCTCCAGGAGCACTGCTTCTGTGGGACCTGGCCCTGCCCTCACCTCTCCCTGCTCCCGGACCGGCACCACTGGCTAATTCTCCAGGCCTGCTCTCCTGCCCCCAGGCCTCTCTTGGGGTAAGTCTATGGCGCAGCCCTCTGCACCTTGACTCCCCCAGCTGCGTTCACCCTTCCATCTCCCACGCTGTTCTCTACTCCAAGCTTGGGCCCTGTGCCATTCCTAGTCTTGGGGCTCCAGACACCTGGGGAGGCAGTGCTGCTTCCTGAACCTTTTCACCCGGACCTGCTTGGTGCCTTCCTTGGGCCCCAGGAGTACTGCCTCTGCACCTGCCCCGCTCTCACCTCTCTCTGCTTCCCTGGTTCTGCAATACCTGCCAGCCTCTTGCTGGGGCTGCCAGTCTCTTTCTGGGGCTCTGAGGCTTACCTTTCTTCTCCCTGATCCTTTGCATCCAGTACAAC
>NW_008342018.1:10395349-10395593 GCF_000622305.1 Nannospalax galili | reverse complement strand
AAAGAAATAAAAGTATTCCTGGAATTAAATGAAAAGGACAATACAACACAACAAAACCTCTGGGACATGCTGAAAGCGGTTCTTAGAGGGAAGTTTATAGCTCTAAGTGCCTACATCAAAAAATCGGAAAGAAAACAAATAAACGACTTAACACTGCAACTCAACGCACTTGAAAAGCAACAGCAAACAAAACCCAAACCCTGCAGACAAGAAGAAATAACAAAAATCAGGGCAGAAATCAATG
>NW_008342018.1:10391232-10392694 GCF_000622305.1 Nannospalax galili | reverse complement strand
CATATACCCAAAGAACTCATCCCATTGCAGAGACACTTGTACATCCATGTTGGTTGCTGCTTTCTTCACAATATCTAAGAGATGGAAGCAACCTAAGTGTCCCTCAGTTGATGAGTGGATAATGAAAATGTGGTTCATATATATGATGGAGTTTTACTCAGCAGTAAAGAAAGATGAAATCATGAAATTTGCAGCTAAATGGATGGAACTAGAAACTGTTATACTAAGTGAGGTAACACAATCTCAGAAAAAAAATCGACATATGTTCTCCCTCATATGTGGATCCTAGCATCAGACCCTGTTAAATAAGTATGCAAACAGACATTACTCAGGAACCAGGACAAGGGTAAGGAAACAGTGAGGTAAAGGAAAATAAATAACCTGAAGGAGAAGAATAGTAGGTAACAAGCCTTAATAAGGGAGATATCTATAAAAAATGGGTTAGTCTAAGGGAAGGGGGAGGGAAGGGTATATGAGGAACCTAGGGGATAAGGAGAAAGAAGAAGCTCAACAGAGGTAGGATCATAGGAGCAAGGGTATTAGTAAGGAAGAAAGGGGGGGAAGTGGGGGCACCTTAAGTGGGAAAACCATGATGGAGGGGCGAGATCATACAAGAGAGAAATAATGCCTAGCTAGTCCCGAAAACCAGAGGGAACCATATTATTCCTACAATCTACGGACTAATTATACATAACGGACCAAAAAAAATATCTCTAGATATGGTTTATTCGAGACCAACTGGTCACTACCCAAGACTTATCTGCATGACACACAGTAATTAAAAATGCCAGAATGGTGGAACTAACCTTCTTGGATGTTTAACAGACATACCTTGAGATCTATACTAATTAGGTCAGAGGGACACAAAGGACACTTTTTGCTCCTTGCCCTCCTAGGTTGATTAGTTCCCAGGGACTATGAGCATCTCGCAAAATGTCCTGTAAAGGTGGTGGGTCATCTGACCTCTTGATCAAGGAGGCCAAGGAGACCCCACCAGATGGACTTGAACCAGTGTCCAAAAGAGGAGGGTCAACACAGAAGAAACGTTTCCTCCATGCTTCCAACAAAGCCAATCATGGTCAAGCAGGACTTTTGACTTATCTTCACATAGGGGGAACTGCTAAAAGAAAGGAGCCATGGGCTCCTCCCAAGCCCATGGGACCCCTCAGGAACAGATCCTCAAACAACCTCAAGAGTAAAACAAATCAGTTTATCTGGTCCAATTGTATGTCCTTAAACACCCAAAAGAGAGGTATAACCAAAGATTAAAGGGGCCAATATAATTTCATAAGAGCATACATATATATAGCTAAAAGTTACTTGACAAACAGCAAAGTCAGACAGGCGATACCTTCAGTCGAGCTGTTGGCCAGGATGGATAAAGGCTCTTCCAGATAGTAACCCAACGCACTACCGGAAAAATGAACAGCAGACCCCAATTCTATCCAAAGGAATACTGACA
>NW_008342018.1:10382651-10391095 GCF_000622305.1 Nannospalax galili | reverse complement strand
CAGAGTATGGAGGCTCTAGTGGGAGAGGAAGGCTGTCTATCTGATGAGTTTATATTCATACTCAGATGCCAAGGAACTCAGAAAGTAAGCGACTGTGACCAGTAATAGTCATATATATAGAGATTAGAAATGCATGTGAAAACGTCTCAGTGTCAATTGCCTTAAAATGAATTTTTCTGTGTGAAACTGTATATTTTAACAACGAAGTGGAGAGCTTTTTTAAACGTTAAAAACTCATTTAATTTTATGTCTTATAGAGTTTATAATGAATAAAAGATTGTACAAGCGTAATAATTCATCTGTAAACCTAAAAATATACAGCCAATTTTGAAAGAGATGTACCCTAGCTCAGAAAAATGTTATTGAATAGGTTAATGCTGTTGTAATGAAATGCTTCTTCTAATAAACAAACAAACAAGCAAACAAACAAACAAACAAACAAAAGTTGAAGCTTGGCAGCCAGGCAAAGAACTTGACTGAACTTGCATAATGACTCTCTAGCAGTGGTTCTTGCCACTTGGAGTCTATGGCAAAAAAGTCTCTCTGGAGGTATTTTTAGCCTTTAGAAGTGGAACTTCCCTAAGATGGGTAAGCAATGCTCTTATTAATAGCGTCTCAGAGAAGCTTTTTAAGTTTTTACATTAGATATGCTTCCTAAAAGTGCAGTGATGATGGCTAAAGATGTGTAAGGTTGGGGTTATCTGAGATTGAGGTTATGTAAGATGCTCTGGCCTTTAAAGTTAATAAAAATCAGTTTCACTTTGGTCCATTTGATCCTCAACCCAGAGCAGAGGAGTTCTACAAGGCAGCTGTATGGGCTAAGACTTGCAAAACAGGTTTGGAGAAGTACAATGAACCCTAAGATTTGAACTAGTAACTACTCTACATCTATAATTCCTTTCTGTTTTATTATCATTAATTGCAAAAATGGGATATTGCATAAGACAACTTAAAAAAGAAATCTCACCTTAATGGGATAAGAGACATTTTATTCTGGAGCAAATATGACCATGGCTCAGGAACATGGGTTTAGATTGCTTCAAATACAATAACAGTATCATGAAGTTTTCTCATTTTTGAGACAGAGTAGCCCTGTCCTAGAACAGATGGCCTAGAACTTGCTATGTATACCAGGTTGGTCTCAGTCTCATAGAGATCCACCTGCTTCTGTCTCCCGAGCGCTGAGATTAAAGGTGTGCACCACCATGCCCAACTGAAGGTTTTATAGTTGCAAAACAAAAAGTTGTAAATCAAGGCACTTTTCTAATAATTGGTAGAACCATTGAGCAGGTGGGTTGCAGCAAAGTGGGAAAACCCCTGCTATAGGCCTTAGATGATGGCGTTCTTGGCCTTTAGGTTGGTGGAAGCTAGAGGTCTGTTTGTACTTTCCCAAAGGATTTATCTCATGGTAACAAGGATGGTGTCAGGTCAAACACAGAGGTGGGCAATGGATAACCATTAAGGAGACTAAACACGGCCCAAGATAATTTGGCTTCAGACCTGCAACATCTCAGATCTCCACAATAGAAGTTCTATCTGTTAATCAGCCTTGTAAAATCTTTAACACAGATTTGACTTTTTTTTTCTGTGTGTGAGGACTTCAGTTCATACACACAAGGTCTGTGAAAAATTCAGTATGCCTTTAGGGGTTATATACTATTTTTTTCCCTTTTCTTCCTTTTTATTATTCCAAAGATAGGCAATTTTTTAAAAATTGTATTTATTATTTTTATTTTACATGTATGCATGTATGGCCTGCATGTAGGTAAGTGCACCCATGTCATGCAATGCCTGCAGAGGTCAGAAGAGGCTGTCGGAGTCGCTGGGACTGGAGTTACAGACTGTTGTTAGCTGCCATGTGGGTCCTGGGATTCAAATCCAGTTCTTCTGCAAGAACATTCAGTGTTCTTAACCTCTGAGCTATCTCTCTGGTCCCAAGAGAGGCAATTTTGTACACATTTTTCCAGAAATAACTTGAAGCAGGTTACATAATACAATTAAAGACCAAAAGATTTTCCAACCTCAGGTCAACGTTGGTGGAATAATGAAGGTTTCTATTAGCTCTGTTCTTTTTCTTTTTTTTTCTTTTTGTGAAAATCTTAATGAGTTTATTGGGTTTGGTAACAGAGCGTAGGGTGGTGTTTTATTTACAGAAGAGTGGGTGCTCCCCCATTTGCAGCTGCTCTTGAAAGTCCACACTCAAATATAGATCCTGTGACATCCCAGAAGGCACACAAAATATCAAGAGTGGTGCCTCATGGTGTTCATGGCTTATACATCCTTAGCCCGCCCCCACATGCATCTAAGGTTGGCTGATTGGGTGGGAGGGGTAACTGACTCCCCTATTGACTCCTTTGACAAGTGTGGGAAAGAGGTGTGACTATAGCTTGCTGACATAGGGGTCAGAGGACACTTCCAGTTGACACTCCACCCCTTCCTCTAGCTCTTTTTGCCAACCTATTCCACAAAAGTCCCTGAGCCTTGTAGGGGGGTGATAGGTGTGGGATGATTTCCCTCCCATTGTGGAGAGGCACTGAACTTTCAGGTTTCTGCAACATCTGTTTTCCATGGGCTGTTGGCACATTTAAGTGGGATTCCATTTACTATAAAACCACAAACAGCAAGAAGCTGGACCATTTAAACAGTGGCTGCTGTAATAATGTATGGGCACAAACAAAAATGCTTGGATGGTCGTTTAGCAGGTGTATCACACCTCTCTAACAAAACAATTGCAGTGGCTTCCCCACTGGGGCATATAATCTCCCTTGCCATAAGAGGTTGGCCTGGTCTACAGTACTAGATGTGCATTCCACCTCTAAGAGTAGGCATTATATCCAATCGAAAATTTGGTGATTGTACATACTCTACACGCTCCACTATTGCCCCAGCTGGAAAATCTTATTTGGTATGTTGATAGTGCAGCATGCAGGATCTGTCATTGAGCAAAATTATAGGGGACAGTTCTGACCAAGCCATGTGCATGCCACCTTCTGGCACTATGAAAGCCACCCATCCAGTGGCAGGGAGTTTCCAGCTTACTCCAAACTTGATTTCTCCCTTTCCAGCACTCATATGCAGTGTCTTCAGAAACAGGGTTTTGTCATCTACTTCTGGTGTACAACCAACATTATTGGCAACAGCATTTATTGTTTTGGGGACTTCTAGGGCCCCTCTGGCCAGCAGCTCATGAGGCACAATCCACCTTTTGCAATCCCAATAAAAATCCCCATGACACACTTTACAGCATAAGAAAAAAAATCCTTAAATTTGTATGGAAGCACAAAAGAACCAGGACAGCCAAAGCAACCCTGGGCACAAAGAGCAACACGGGGTGGGGGGATTACTATACCAGATCTCAAGGTATGCTACAGAACTATAGTCATAAAAACAACATTGTACTGACACAAAAATAGACACATAGATCAATGGAACATCACTGAAGACCCGAACATGAGTACATGCAATTTGAGCCATCTGATATTTGACAAAGGTGTCAAGATCACACAATGGAGGAAAGACAGCATCTTCAACAAATGATGCTGGCAAAACTGGATCTCCACCTGTAGAAGAATAAAACTAGATCCTTATCTTTCACCTTCCACAAAAAAGTAACTCCAAATGGATCAAAGACCTCATTGTGAAATGTGAAAACTCTGAAACTATTAGAAGAAAACATTGTCAGTAACCTACAAGATATAAATATGGGAAAGAACTTTCTAAATCAGGCAGAAGATGTTCAGTAATTAAGGTCAGCAATCAATGAGTGGGACCTCATTAAGCTAAAAAGCTCCTGTACAGCAAAATAAACAATGAAGAAAGTGAAGAGAAAACCTACAGAGTGGGAAAAAATATCTTCACCAGTGACACATAGGACGGAGGTTTAACATCCAGAATATATAAAGAACTTGGAAAAGAAAGAATCAAGAAAACAAATGACCCAATTAAAAGATGTGCTAAAGATCTAAACAGAGAGTTCTCAAGGGAAGAACTAAAGATGGCTAAGAAGCATCTCAAAAAGTGTTCAACATCATTAATAAGGGAATTGCAAATTAAAACCACCCAAAGTTATCATCTTACTCTAGTCAGACTGGCTAGGATCAAGAGAACAAATGATACCAAATGCTGGCAAGGATGTAGAGAAAGGGGAACACTCATTCGCTGCTGGTAGGACTGCAAACTCATGCAACCTCTATGGAAAAGTGTGGATAACTCTTAAAAAACTAAAAATGAACCTACAATATGACCCAGTTATACCACTCACTCCTTGGTATATCCTATTGTAGAGACACTTGTACAACCATGTTTGTTGCTGCTCTTTTCACAGTAGCTAAGAGATGGATGCAACTTAAGTGCTCCTCTACTGACAAGTGGTTAATGAAAATGTGGTACATTTACATAATGGAGTTATACTCAACAGTAAAGAAAGATGAAATAATGAAGTTTGCAGGTAAATTGATGGACCTAGAAACTGTTATACTAAGGGAATTAACACAGACTCAGAAAAATAAAAGTATGTTCTCCCTCATTTGTGGATCCTAGCACCAAATCTTTATAAGTGAGTGCATATCCTGATGTAACTGCAGGAACCAGGAATATGAAAGGGAACCAGGGAGGTAAAGAGGAAGAAGGAACCTGTGAGAAAATAGTAGGAGAAAGGTGTTACTAAGAAATACACAAAAATGGGATAGTTAAAGAGGAAGCAGGGAAGGAGGGCCATACAAAGAATTATGGGAATAAAGGGGGGAATAATTCTCCCCCCCCAAAAAAACCTTACACACAGAAGGAACCCTTCGGGGATGGAAGAAAGCACTACCAGAAGCCATACGGTTATTAGGGATCTCTTAAAGGAAGAGAGTATCTGTACAAATGTACCAGAAAACAAATCTTTCCTTGGTGCTCTGGTCATGTAGATAAAGTGATGGACATGAAGATAAGGCGTTTATAAGGAACACAGACCTTTGAAGGAGCATTTTGTCAGGCTCTAAAAGATATTGGGATAAGTATATAATCATTCTTGTTATATTTATTATTACTTAGGACTAAAGCAGGAGAACCCAGCAGAGACAAACAAGAAGCTGATAGTCTCTCAATTTTAATGAGGAAATAGCCTAGGCAACTTCCCCTGCAGATTCCATGCAGGAGAGAAAGCCACATAAGATGACATACGAACCATCAGGTGCAGGAAGATTTCCTGCTTAGACTGTCTTCTGTCTTAAAAGACTGGGCAGGAAATTAGTTCCTTCAAATAAGGAATATGGTGTGGAGACACTGCTAACCAGATGCCTGGCAAAGAGACCAGATGCAGCAGGTGACAACAAAGATCTGGAAGAGCCTGCTTTGTGGCATGAGACATATGAGGTGTATATTCCCATTTTTCTTTGTGACTCTGTAAATAAAACTGACATTCCTTACTTCTAGTAGTTTGGAATTGGAATTTGGATGATAGGGTAGCTAAACGAGTACACCTATGAAGTACAAAGTCCAGCCTGAGGTAAACAGAATTCAAGCAGAGGCTACACAATGTGCCAGTCACATGGGTTGTGTCTTGATACTCATGGTGGGGTATAAAATAAGTACAAGAAGAAGTTAATCTGCTGCGGTATCTGAGTGGTAAAGCTGTTTTCTGGTCTACAGGTGGAAAAAGGAAAGGAAACTGGAGGACAGTAGTTTTGCAAATGGTGTTGGCTTGAGTTTTGGAAGATGGTATGGTGGATGCTGTGCTTTATTCCTAGCACGCAATACCTCAAATGAATGGTGAGAGACAGATGGAGAGTCTATGGACTTGTCAGAGATTGGCTCAGAGATGGACAAGCCTATACTAACCGAACTAATAAAGTGGGCTAAATACTTTCGGGCTTCTGAGAAGGAGCAACTCTCCCCCTACTGGATCGAAAAAACACTGTGCTGCACTTGAATTGCTGCTGACAGTGCTGTTATAACCATAGGGAAACCAATCTTCCTAAGAAGCCAGAAGGAGCAATGGAAAAAGCTTGATCCCCTGCTGAGAGTGATAAATATGGATTCCTAGAAGGTCTGTGGGGTGACATGCAAAGGCACACAGGTGATATAGCTTCAGGAACACAGCCAGGGGCTCCCCATCAATAATCCTCTTCACACCCACTTGCCAGATCGATGCAGCATTTATAAGCTATACAGTGAGCTGGGTTTTTCTTTGCCATCTTGAAAAAAAGTTATTTTAACTTTATGCTTATGTTTAGTATTGGTTAAGAAATTTATAATTTATAATATGTAGGGAAAATGAATTTTTTGGTAATGGTTTGCTTTTCTTAATGGTGACTTAATTTGCCGTTTAAGAAACTGCTGTGTTTGAGTTTTCATTGCAGTGCTGTGGGAAGAGTTTCCTAGAGGACTACCTATAGCTTTGAATCCTGACTATGGTCATGTGATTGATAGCTTCTAAGCCTCAATTTCTTCTGATATACCTTAGCAATCCTTTTTCTTAAATGAAATGGAATCTTACTCTTTTTCTAAAGTTACTACACTCCTAGAATCTTGACCTTTCATTTAAAGAGAAAAGCAATGCTCTCTTTTGCAGTGATGTTTGAGAAAGAAGTGACTGAGAGTCTCTGAGAGGTTGGGCAAAGGGTTATCCTTCTGGTGGTCTGAGCAGGTTCTGTCTGGACATTTTGCATTCTGCCTCATTAGGATTTATACTAACTTTAAAAACTAGGAGATGGAAAAACAAGATGGCGGTGGAAGGAGGTGAGCCCCAAGCAGTTGGCCTCAAGGTCCAGGGGCCTGGCTGCCATGCAAGTGTGTGTGCTGGACCATATGAGGAACCTTATTACATAAGACGAATAATTTTCTGACCATAGGTGCTTCTATATTGATCTCAAAATTCTGAACTCAGGATTTGGCAAGTAAAAAAGAAAACAACTGGGTAGCCAAGATGGTGGTATATGGCTTTATGGGTACCAGAGAATTAGTGGTGGTAGCAGTGGCTTTCAGCACAGGAACTTAAAATATGACTCTGGGCCTCTTCATTTTACTAAGAATCTTTGTGCTTCTATGTTGATCTCAAAATTTGGAACTCAGGACTCGGCAAATAAGAAAGAAAATAACTGGAGAGCCAAGATGGTGGTGGCACAAATGCAGGTACCAGAGCAATGGTGACAGCCTGGGCGGCTTCTGGTGCAAGGACTTAAAACATGACTCTGAGACTTTTCATTTTATTAAGAATCTTGGTGAAATAGTGGTGGAATGAGGTGTACCCTGGGCAGCTGCCCTCAGGGCCAGGGTGGACTTGTTCTCAAGAGACTGAGTGCATGTTCTGCACCATGTGAGGAACCTTACCACAAAAGATAAATATTTTCCTGATCATGTGTTTCTATGTTGAACTCAACATTCTGAATTCAGGACTTGGAAACTAAGAGGGATGATAACTGGAAATTCAAGATGGTAGTGGCATGGCTGCAGGTGTTGGAGCCATGGTGGAGGTGACAGCAGCTGTTAGTGCAAGGACTTAAAATGTGACTTTGGGTCTCTTCATTTATTAAAAATCTTGGTGACATGGTACCCCCTGGCCACTGATCTCAGGAGATGGGGACAGGCAGTGGGTGCAGTCAGGAGGTGGTTGCGACCATCCCACTGTGCTGGACTCGGGGACTGGGCTACACTCATGGTTGGCCTGGTCATTATCACCATCCAGTAGTTGTCAAGACCTGGCTGCAGTCCTCAACAGCAATAGGAACCTGAGAAGTCTATAGATTACAGAAAACAGCTAGAGGACACTGATATAAAGCTGTCCTGTGAAGCTATGAAGTATTCCAAGCACCACTCAGAGAAGCTTAGACTGTAAGCCTGTGAGCTAACTGCTGCCTGGTGTGAGGACCTAGCTTCTTCTTTCGTCCACAATAAAACTCTATGGGGAATCAACCTGTTGGAGGACACCTTAGACCACAATGAGGTGAGTGTGCTGAGTGAGACCTGTCAAAGTGTAACCTGAATGTATTGCAGGCAAATGACTTAGATGAGAAACATAAGCATTTTTGATCACTGAGAAAGACACAAATCCATGCTTGACAATCCTAAGCAGTGTGTAAGAGAAACAGAAAAAAAGTGTGAAACTTTTATTACAAGAAGCCTGGTTGTATTCTAACCCAAAGCCACATACAAAGGAAAGGCATGGACTTTTAGTTTGGCCCATCTGTGTGTAAGAGCTGTAGATCACTGACCTTCTAATGAGATATGATTTATCTGGCACTCTGTTCAGTTGTGTTGTGTAAGGTGGATAAGGTTTTTCATTTGATAGTGGAGGACATGAAGTCAGGGCAGGGGTGGTAGGGTGAGGGTAGAGGTCTCAATATGACCAACGTACATTGTGTGAAATTCTTAAATCAGTAAACTTTTTTTAAAATTAAAAAAATCTAATCATTTTTCAAGTGGCTATATAATTCCTCCTTACACTTTATTCTTTGTCTTAA
>NW_008342018.1:10380585-10382189 GCF_000622305.1 Nannospalax galili | reverse complement strand
AAGAGGAAAATGAGATGTTTGACTTCAACATCTTTTTATGTTTTAGTTCAGAATAAAGTAAAAGAAAAATTCTTTAATTCTTTTCCTCATGCACGATGGTTCAAATGAGAATGTCTCCCATAGGCTCCAAGTATTTGAACATTCTGTCTCCACTTGGTGGAGCTGTTTTGGGAGGTCTTAGAAGGTATGGCCATGCTGGAGGAAGCACATCACTGGGGGTGGACTGAGGGAGTTCTTAACGTTGTGGGATCTCCAGTCATGCTCGTCCTCAGTTTCCTGTGGCTATTTGAAGATGTGAGAGCTTAGCTTTTACTCCTACTCCAGGCACCTCTGGCGCCATGCCTTCCCGCCTTGATGGACCCTTGAGCTTTTGGAACTGTAAGCTAAATAAACTCTTCCTTTTATAAGTTCCCTTGGTCATGGTGTTTCTATCACAGGAACAGAAAAGTAACTAATATACTGTACATCTGGATATATTTAATTTTATTATATATTGTTGCTGTTCTGACACTAATATGCAAAGAACCAAAGAGAAAGAAGCATTAGTTTAGCAAAATGAAGACTCTTTATCATTTGCCTCACCCACAGAGAGAGGCAGAAACAAAAGCACAACAGAAATAACAAAGCAAGAAAAAAATCCCAAGTCTCCAATGGCAATATGACTGAAACAAAAATATTTGAAACAATAAATGGTTACATGTATCTTAATGTATATTCTGTTTGCCTTGCTATAAATTGTCTTAAGCAAGAGCCAGTGTAAATGACTGCATAGGGAAGACAAATCTTTTTTTCTTTTTTTTGTGTGTGTGGGGGCAGGGTCTCCTGTAGTACAGGATGGCCACAAATTTGCTATGTGGTGAAGGAAGAACTTGAAATTCTGATCCTCTTGTCTCCATCTCCTGAGTATGGGGATTACAGGTATGCAACACCATGTTTCATTTATACATCATGTAGTGCTGGGGACCAAATTCAGGACTTCATGCATGCTAAGTAAGCACTTTACCAACTGATCTACATCTCCAGCCTGAAGCCATGTGTCTTAATCAGAAATATGGAACAGGCAACATAATGAGGTTCAACTGAGAAGGATTTGGGACCTAATTCCTCTTTTGTTGGAGTGAAACCAAATACACAGTAGTACGATGACCCCATACACATAATTCACTGAAACGAGAGAGTGACAAAAAGTGGCTTTTCTTGGCTTTTGCAAAGATGAAATTATGCCTGAGGCTATAGAAATGTTCCTCTCCAACCTCAGATTAAATGTGCTTGTATAATACATTTCTGTAACATCTGGCTTCTTTAACTTAGAAAGCTCAATTAGGACTGAGCGATACAATACAACTTCTATGCACTTTCTGAACACTTGTTGTGACTAAGAGCCTGTTAGAAAGAAATCTCACAGAAAATAAGTCTTCTTGTTAAGTATTTAAGGAAATTGAACTGACATTGAGTTTAACAAATTTTATGTACATATACACATATACATATATTTATGCTTAGGGAAATTATTATTTTTTTGTCTTTTTGAGACAGGGTCTCCCTGTAGCCCCAGCTGTCCTGGAACTCACTATGTAGACCAGGCTGGCCTCGAACTCACAGAG
>NW_008342018.1:10371651-10380357 GCF_000622305.1 Nannospalax galili | reverse complement strand
ATTAGAGTATGGGAAAAGCCTGAATTCTGAGCATTAAATTATGAGCAGAAGGCAGAATCAGGGAGGCCCCCTGGCTCAGAGTTGCTTTGCTCTATTAACTTGCATAGTTATTTTCTGTTGGAAAGCACATATTAAGATTTTCACAGGATTGGCTGAGAGGAGAGCTTTGGATGAATGAGTGGTCTGCACACAGCACTGCTGACAGGACAGGCAGCCACTCACTATGTATCAACACTGAAGCTCCTTCTAAACTACAGTTCCAGCCTTTGTTAGGCACAGTGACTGCCACAAGTAAAGTACTGCCATGATTTTATACCAAATAGGGCTTCGGTGTCTTGAGACCTCTGAAACTAACCTGAATTTTATTCATTCCACTTTATATATACTTCAATTTCCATTTCATAGGAGTGTAGATTTCCTACTTCCAGCCAAGCGATTCATCAGTTTAATTGAAAGTTAACTAAACTATAACAACTCAGACTCAAAATTTCATGGCAAATTGTGTTCTCTGTTCCTGTTTACTTCCTTCCCTGCTTTCTCTTGTCTCTCCGTCTGTGCCCTCTACCAGCTGTGGCTCTGCTTCTTCAGTTGTTTAAAGCCCTGAACCCACCCCCAGAAGTCCTTTACCTGTGCTCCTCTTTGCTTCATTTTTTACTTATTACATCAATTTCTGTTTTATTATTGTTGTTTATACACCTGTCTCTCTCCATTCTTTGTTATACTTGTTCAATTCTTATTTTCCCATTTATGCAGAACAGATTTATTAACAGGACCTTCCTAGAATGATGATAATTTAAAAATATTCATAAATGGTTTGTATACATTTAATTCAAATATCTGTAATAATGTTACAAGGAAGAATGGGGAAGTAGTGACAGGAACACAAAAAGACAGTGTTAAAGTGTGTTCAACCCCACACCCGCAACAAAACCAAGACCCCCCCCAAATGTCTAGCTTAAAAGGGAAACCTCACTGATTAAATACAATGTTTCAGAAACATTAGAAAGTAAAAGATTAAATTTTTAAAAATTATGTCTTTTGTCTGTATGTATATGTAAGTGCACCCATATGTGCAATGCCTGGAAAGGCCAGAAGAGGATGTTGGATCTCTTAGAACTGGTATTAAGGATGGTTGTTAGTCACCTTGTGGGTCCTCTGCAAGATCAGCCTGTACTCTTAACTGCTGAGCCATCTCTCCAGCCCCTGAAAGATTAATTTTTAATGTTATAGGTTGTTTCTTGAGGTGGGTGTGAGTTGGTCCCATTTTTTTTCCTAGTTCGGTTTGTCTTCATGGGGAGGAGGAGGAGGAAGGAGAAAGTACCTATTTCAAAAATGCCAGTCTCACATCCACTAGCTAAGAGGGACTATAGGGAATTCTTTGCACTTCGAATGGTTTCCTTAAATGTGTCCATAAAAATTCATTCTGAAAACAACAAACAGACTTAGGAGATAAAATAAGACCTCCATTGGCTGTTGGCAATACAAATAACTTGAGGTGTTTTTGCAAACTGTTTGTCAGCTACAATTAACAATATTATGTTCATTTTGGTGTGGATGGATACCCTGGGTAAGCAGTCTATATCTCTTTATATCAAGTTACTTTTGTGATGCCTTCCTAATTGAAACACTCTGTCTCTGAACAGACAGATGGAGGTGTAGGAGGTGTTCACAGTACAATCATTTGTGCAGATAGAGCTCCCAGATGCCAGCTCATCCTGGCCTGTGCGCTGTGACTTCCCCTTGGTGGAGGGGTGCAATGTGCAGCCAGGAACTTGGGTCGCACACACTAACTTTTTGCCAGACTGTAGCAATTTTGTAGTAGTGTGATTGTGGGAAGGTTTTGAACAAATATTGATTTGTGAGAAGCAGATGAGTGTCATGAATCCCATTTTTAGAATTCTTTTTTCTCACTCTGTGTAAAAAAAGTGTCTACTCTTTTGAGAAGAAGTAAATAAGGTATGGAAATGTTGGCATACTCAAGGAGAAGCTAGTCTAATGTTTTCTTTTCTACCACAGAATGTTTTCTGGTGCTTGTCAAAATTACTTGTATGCTCTAGTGCCTGCTTCATGATGCTGTTAAGCTCGCACTTGTTTTCAATGAAAAGAAGTATTTTCAAGCTTATTGAAATGGAATTGAAAGCCAATCAGTCAGTCTGGTAATTAATCTGACCCCCTTCTCTTGCCCTGTTGCTACAATACTAACCATAAACTATGATGCAGCATGCCTCCCTTTCCTGGGGCATGACTTAATGATAATGATTGTATCTCTTCTAAGGTGTTCTTGTTCCCACAATCTTCCCAATGGCTTTGTTTTTACTATAAACATTGAATGGTGCTATACTGGGAATGTTATGCAGCAATAAACACATTTTAATTTGTCTGACAATTATGACTGGTTCAGTCATGGAAATGGACTTCATCATTTTCCTATTAAAGACTCCAGTGAATCTCTTTTCCATGGGACATTTATAAGCAGAGATGCTTAATAAGGGTGTTGGTTATAAATAACATAAACTTTACTACAGTACTCGAATCTACTTTGTCATTCTTTGTGTATCGAATGACAAATACTGGCTGGAAGTTGGTAGCTGGATCTTCAGGATACTGTAAGAGTCCAGTCAGGAAGAAGGCTGGGAGTGCAGGAATGCGTAGGGGGAAGACATCGCCTCAGAATTCCGCACTTTATCATTTATTAACCATGCAGGCATTCTTGTTGCCCTAGAATTCCTGCACCAAGTCAGGTGTGTATGTGTGCATGCGTGTGTGCATGTGTGTGTGTGTATCTGTTTGCCTGTCCCTGTGCATGTGCCTGGAGGCCAGAGGTTAACAGTGGTGATACACCTTGTTTTTTTGAGACAGGGCCTCTCACTTTACCTGGTGCTCACCTATTTGGCTAGATTGGCTGACCAGCAACCCCCACGATCTGGGGTTACAGGTGTGTACCCCTACACCTAGTTTTCAAAGAGGGTTTTAGGGATTGAATTCATGCCTGTGAAGCAGGCACAGTCCCAAATATTGGTTCTATGTCAAATAAAGAGGAAATAAAAAGATTTAGAGCCAATTGATATTAACTATACTGCTTTCATATGATTTTAAAATGAAAGGGGCAGGTGATTGTTGATAATTGTTGTTCTATGTTTCAGAAGCTTACTTTGCTGGATTGAGTATTCCCAGCGAGAAGGCTAGACTGGGGAACATTGGAAAGAACTAGAAACTGGAACAGCTTGATGTTTATAGTTCCCAGGTCAGTTAGCTTAGATGGCAAGGGGACAGAAAGAAAAGACTTATGGGGGCCTGAAGTATTTTCCTTTTTTTTCTTTCCCATTTATGCACTCTAGCTCTATCCTTGATATGAGGAAGCTTATAAATCACCGCTCCATTGCCTGCAACCTGACCTATGACAAATATTTTGAGAAAACAGTTTTCAGGTAAGAAAAGCCCAAACCAACACCTTCTATGGGAGAAAGGGAAGGGAAGGAAGACGAGGGGGTGGGGGGACACACTCCTCAAAATGCCATCAGAGCTGATATTTATAAACCTTTGCAAAACTTTTGGTTCTATCTTCAATATTTATTATTTCACTAAGATTACAGATCTTGACATTAAGCTGTTGTACCCCTAAGTGGTATCTGAAAGAAAAGTGAGTAAACAATGATTTAAGTAACTTCTATTTTTAGACAGGGTCTCCCTGTGGACTCAGCTGGGACTGGCAATAAAGATGGCTGGCCTTCATGTCACAGGGCTCAAGGTATTTGGCCAGGGTCATGTACACACCTGTTAAGCGGCAGAGATGGAACTCAATTCCAAACCCTCATTTTTTCTTAGAAGAGGAGAGGAGGTAGCCTTGGTTGGGCTCAAACCAGGGATCCTCTTGTCTCCGACTTTCTCGATGGGTGCTGGAATGACAAGTTTGCACCACCATACCCTGCTCAACTTACAGGGTTTGATAATGTTCCATTTACAGAAGAAGACTTTGATTCCTGTGACTCATGACCTGGAACCCTGTGAACTCAGGTGCTATAGCCTTCAGAGATACCACACAGCCCATGCATGCACATGGTAGCAGCTCTCCCAGTTGGCCAGTCAAGGGAGTGATTAGAGGTAATCCCATCGCTTGTGAAATCTAATATCCACAGTTAATGGCAATAATGCTGAAGTAAACAGTTGAGGATCTGAGCAACACCTCTGCTCTGTAGCTTTTGAAAATAGACTGATATGTGTAGAGTATCTGTATGGATTTATAAAATACATGAATGGATAATTCTTATTCTAAATATCTTTCAATAAAGCACTGAACATATTTTTAGTAGGTGAGTCATACATCTTGTGTTCAATAAAATTATAATTAGAGTGGCAACTATTTAGAGTGGCCACAGTATCAGATAAATCCTTGACTGTAATTTTTAAAAAATATTTTTATTTATAGCTGGGCATCTTGGCACATGCCTTTAGTCCCAGCACTCAGGAGGCAGAGGCAAGCAGATATCTGTGAGCTCAAGGCCAGCCTGATCTATATAGTGAGTACCAGGCCAGCTGGGGATACAGGGAGGTCCTGTCTCATAAAGATCAAGGAAATTTATTTATTTTTAATTTATGTATATCAGTATTTTGTCTACATGTATGTAAGTACACCTGTGTGTACAATGTTCATAGAGGCCAGAGGAGGGAGTTATAGCCCCTGGAACTGGAGTTATAGACAGTTGTTAGCCATTGTGTAGGTGCTGGGAAATGAATGTGGGTTCTCTGGAGGAGCAGTCAGTGCTCTTAACCACTGAACCATCTCTCTAGGCCCCCATGACTGTAATCTTGACATGTAATATTTCAGCCATTATCATCTAAATTACCATTTTTTTCCTATAATATGGAAAGAATAATGGAGACAGGGCTGCCATCTTACAGGCCTGTGTGTGAAGTAAAAAATGTCTAAGGGCTAGAGAGATGGCTCAGCTATTAAGAGTATGTACTGTTCTTGCAGAAGACTGGAGTTTGGTTTCCAGCACCCATGTTGGCAGCTCACAACCACCTAAATTCAGCTCCAGGGGACCTGATGTCCTTTTCTGGCCTCTGTGGGCACCTGTACTCACATGCATGCACATGTACATAATTAAAAACAAAGGTGCATGCCTTTAATCCCAGCACTTGGGAGGCAGAGGCAGGTAGATCTCTGTGAGTTCAAGGCCAGCCTGGTCTACATAGTGAGTACCAGGACAGCTGGGGCTACGGGGGGACCCTGTCTCAAAAAGACCAAAACAACAACAACAACAACAACAGCAGCAGCAACAACAACAAAAAACCAAAACCAAAAACCAAAATAAATCATGTAAAAAGTATTGATGAGGGGGGCAGGGGGCAGGGGGAAGCTGGAGAAATGGCTCAGTAGTTAAGAGCACTGGTTGTTCTTGCAGAAGACCCAAGTTTGAATCTCAGGGCCCACATGGCGGCTAACAATCATCTGTAACTCCAGGTCCAGGGCATCTGATGCCCTCTTCTGTCTTCCGTGGGCAGTGCACAACACAGGCACACTTACACACAGGCAAGCATAACACCCAAGCACATAAAATACTTTTAAAAAGTCAGTGATGGAAATTTAGGAGATTGAGGCAGGTAGAATTTTGAGGCAATATTTCGCAGAAGAGGGTAGCGTATGGAGAAAAAGGTCCAGAATTCTATGCAGGGATTTTAATGTATATTTCCTTGAGTACTAAGCTTTTCTTCATAGTATGAGTCTGATGCTGGGCAGTGAGAAGACACTAGAAACTTAAAACCTGAACACTCTTCAGAGCTCACATATTAGGTGAGTTATACATCTGTGTTCAATAAAATCATGGTTTATGTATAATAGTTTATGTTTTGAAAAATGACAGTGGAGGGACTTTATAAATCAAATGATCCTGTGTAAAAATAGGGATTTAAAGGATCAAGTTGATAAGAAAACTTTCTGACAAAATAGAACTCAATATTCTTTTAAAGAGATTAAGTGAAATCCAGACTCTGAACTACCTAGCAATGATGCCTGGCATTCAGTAAAAATCACTAGTTATGTGAAGAAACACACGATGGAGAAAAGCAAACTGCAAAGTGATGGAATCTCATCCTGAAATAGTAGAGAAAACTGAGAAAGCAGACAAAAACCACCTTTAGAATCATATGCAAGTGTTTAAAGGAAAACATAAACATTATTAGGAGAGGAAATGGATGATATAAAAATAACAATTATAGGGCTAAAAATACAATATAAGAAATAAAAACTAAAACAATCATGGGTGGACTAAAGAGACAAGATAGTGCAGAATTAAAAAATCAGAGAATTTATGAGCAGAATGGTCACAACCCAAAAGCCAAAGAAAGTATGAAGCATAAAGAAAGAATAGAGCCTTCATGGTTTGTAAGAGATGACATAAAAGAATGCAAAATATTGGATTGGATTTCAGGAAGGGGGCAGAAAAATATTTAAAGAAATTAGAGCAAAAATCTTCTTATATTAGGTGAAAACTATAAATCCACATACCCAAGAAATTCAATGAACATGAAGCAAGGTTGAACAAAAGAAGGAAAAGAATTATAAAGAAAATTTATAAACAGTTTTCTGAAAGCCTATGATAAAAAGAAAATCTTACAACCACTCTGGGCAGGGAAAACCTGCAAGAAAATAAATGTTGGAATGACTTGTCACTTCTCATGAGAAACAGCTCATGCCAGAAAGTTATGAATGACATCTCTAAACTACTGACAGAAAAAACAATCCTCAGTATAGAAGTTTTTAATCACAATTTATTTTTTGAGGCAGGGTCCCACTGTAGCCCCAGCTGACCTGGAACTAGCTATGTAAACCAGGCTGGCCTCTATCTCATGGAGATACGCTTGCCCCTAGGAGCTAGGATTAAAGGCATGTGCCAACATGCCTGGTTACAAAAGTTTTTCTTTGTAAATATTTTACTTATTACTTTTATTTTATGTGTATGAGAATATTGCCTACATGTATGTAAGTGCACTGGAGTCGTGCAAAGCCTGTGGAGGCCAGAAGAGGGCATTGGATTCCTCAGAACTGGAGTTATGGACAGTGATAGCTGCCATGTGAGTGCTGGGAATTGAACCTGGGTCCTCTGCAAGAGTAGTCAGTGTTCTTAACCACTAAGCCATCTCTCCAGCTCCTACAAAATAATTTTTCAATAATAGAGACAAATGAAATTTATTTTTAGAATAGTGAGTCATGAATTTTTGTTAAAGTATATCAACAGTATAAAAATAGTGAGAAATGTTATTTATGAAAAAGATTTTTTGTTGTTTTTAAATTATTCTAAAAGATAGTTCAGTATTCAAGGAAAATATACAGCAACAATTACATTGTGGGATTTATGTAATATTTGGACCAAGCAGCTAAAATATAATGACTGAGGGGAGAGAAAATTGACTCTATGTGTGATATGGTGTAATATTATTTGGAAGTCAATTATGATATGGCAAAGTTAAATAGTATACAATATAATGCAATGAGAAAGACAGAGGAGAGAGGGAGAGAGGGAAGGGAAGGAAGGAAGGAGAGGAAGCAAGAGAGCATAATAAAGAGACACATCAGAAAGCAGGAGTCTCTATTAGTAACAGGAAAAAAAAAGATCACAGAGTAAAAATATTTGTGGTGATAAAGGAGAATGTTTCATAATACAATATACAATATAATAATACAATAATACAATATTTTTCAAAAAGCTATACAGTATTTTTTGGCTTTCTAAAATTACAAAGCTTCAAAACACAGGAAGCAAAACATGGCAGAAGGAAACAATAGTCAAACCTGAAACTGTAGGTAGTAATTTGAGTATCTACCTTCAATAAAGAACAGCAAAATCAGTAAGACTATAGAAGGATTTTTTTTTAAATTTGTTTTTATTGATTTATTTTTGTGTATTTCATTCAGAACATCTCAATCAATCTTAATTGTCTTTATACCCCTGTCCCCATGGCACCCTCCCATAGCCAACCCCCCTCCACTGGAATTCATACTTTCTGTCATTTGTGTTAAGGCCTACTGTATCAACTTAGTATCCCCAGATGTTCCTCAGTTCAAGCTCATCCACTGTGGTCTAGTTAACTTATCTAGATTCTCTCGCTTTAGGAAGATCAGGTCTTCCTCACCTAGCAGTAATCAGTTGCCAATATTTCTTCAGGTGTGATTTCAGTCAGCTGTCTATGTGCTGGGTTTTTGTCTGCCTGATTTTTCATGTATGCTGACACCATTGCAATAGAATCATATGAGCAGGTTCCCAGGAGCTTGTAGGACTCTGTTCCCATATGATCACGAACCTTCTCCTTGGTTCATACAATCTTTCCTTCTCTTCTGTAATGGTACCTGAGCCTTGGGTGGGTGAAATTTAATATAGGAATCCTGTCCAAGGACCGGTATTCAGCAGATTCTTGATCTCTATACTTTGGCCATTTGTGACCTTTCATGTTCCTAGCCCTCTGCTGCATGAGGGAGCTTCATTAATGAGAACCGAGATTCATTAGTGTCCTCTTCTTTACCCCTGTTCTGTGTTCCATGAGCCTTAGATGTAGAAGTTGTACTGTAGATGTGCCACTTAGGCCTGAGCAATTCATAGACAATGTCTGTGTATGAATAGGTGTGGTACTTGGTAATAGTCTCTGACTGGTACAAAATGAGCTTGTTTTGTGACTGGGGTATTTGTAAATATATGGATACATATCTTT
>NW_008342018.1:10344527-10370526 GCF_000622305.1 Nannospalax galili | reverse complement strand
GGCACTAGTCGACCTAGGAGGGGAAGGAGAAAAAAGTGTCCTTTATGACCCTCTGACAAATTATTATAGACCTCAAAGGATGTCTGTTAAACACCCAAGATGGTTAGTTCCACCATTCTGGCATTTTTAATTACTGTGTGTCTTGCAGATAAATCTTGGGTAATGACCAGTTGGTCTCAAATAAACCTTATCTAGAGATATTTTTCTTGATCTTTTATGTATAATTTGTCGGTAGATTGTAGGAATAATATGGTTCCCTCTGGTTTTCGTGACTAGCTGGGCATTGTTTCTCTCTTGTATCGTCTCCCCCCTCTATCATGGTTTTCCCACTTAAGGTGCCTGCACTTCCCCCCCTTTCTTCCTTACTAATACCCTTGTTTCCATGATCCTACCTCTGTTGAACTGTTTCTTTCTCCTTATCCCCTAGGTTCCTCGTATACCCTTCCCTCCCCCCTCCCTTACTGTAACCGATAAATAAGTATGCAAACAGACATAACTGCAGGAACCAGGACAAGGGTAAGGAAACAGTGAGGTAAAGGAAAAGAAATAACCTGAAGGAGAAGAATAGTAGGCAACAGACCTTAAGAAGGGAGATATGGATAAAAATGGATACATATCTTGCACAGAGTAAGAAATCACATTAGTCTAGGGATGTGACAGTCTTGAGGTTTTCTCTAAGTTCTATGCACTTCAGCCATGTATTTGGATATGTTTACAGTACCACACTTGAGTTTCCTTCTTTTGAATGGGTTTTAGTCCAATTAGGTAATTGTTAATGCCCCCAAGATAAAAGAGCCAAACTGCACCAATGTTGTATGCTGTGCCAGCCATTGATGTGGCTATTTGGTCTTGAAGCTGGTGTTGGATCATTGATTGATGTTTTACTTTAGAACCTTCATAATGCTCTCCAAAGCTATGAGAGATAGTCTTCAGGGGAAGTGGTTTCAGGTCAATTGCAGCTCTATTGCTCCAAATCTTGTATCTGAAGTATGTTCTGTCTTCAGCAGTAGGGTCTTACCTTCAAGTTCTTAGAGGTCATCAAGGGCTATGGCAATAGCCTGAGTAAATTTTGGGGATTCTCTTGGACCACCCTGACTAACAACTCAAAGGAAGCTTTCTCCTGTCTGGTACTATTTCTTTTCTGGTTATGTAGCCTTTAGCTATACACATGAACTCATATAGAGATACTGTATGTGTAATTTGTCATTAGGTTGTTGGACTAATATGATTCCTTTCAGTTTTTAAAAACTAGCTAGGCATGGAGGCTGGAGAGATAGCTCAGCAGTTAAGAACACTGGCTGTTCTTGCAGAAGACCTGGGTTCGAATCCCAGCACCCACATCACATTTATACATATGGACTCGTGTAGAGATAGTGTATGTGTAATTTATTATTAGGTTGTTGGACTAGTACAATTCCCTCTGGTTATTTACACTACTTAGGCATTATTTATCTCTCCTCTCGCTCTCCCTGTCTAACCCTTTCACCATAGCTTCCCCATTTAAAGCATCCCTCTTTTCCCCATTTCTCCCTTGATATTACCAGTCTCCTATGGACCCACCTCTCTTTCCCTTTATTCCCAAGTTTCCTTGTATAACCCTCCCTCCCTCTCCCATTTATATAACCCCATTTTTATCCATTTTTCTCTTAGTAATAGCTGTCTCCTACTGTTCGTCTCTCTCAGGTTCTTTATTTCCTTTACATCCCTGGTTCTTTTTCATGAGAATATAGAAAACTTTAGCTAGCTTTACCTAACTTGCATTTATTGAGCACTATCCCCAACAATAACACACAGCACCTTCTTTTCAATCACAGAGGGAATATTCATTAATACAGATAATATATGGGAAATGAAAAAGTCTCAATTTTCCACAAAGAAGATTCACAATTTAGATGACTTTAGGGAAAGTCTGCCAAACATCTCGTAAAGGAAAACAACAACTCCCCTGCCAAAAACAAAAAACAGTATTACACAAACGCAGAAAATACAAGAGCAAGCACCCCTTTGCTGCTTTATGATGATACCAGTCTTCCTCATACATATAAGCCAGAAAAATACATGATAAATTAACAGAAAATATCCTCCAAGACCATAGGCACAACATTCCTCAGCAAAAAAAAGAAGAATGCAATGATGGCTCAACATTTTTAAAACTATTAATTCAATTCACCATATTAACAGAGAAAGGGGGAAACACACATGATTATCTAAACAGATGGCAGAGAAATACCTTCACATAATTTAACTATCACACAGTGACT
Source organism: Nannospalax galili (assembly GCF_000622305.1). NCBI lineage: Eukaryota > Metazoa > Chordata > Mammalia > Rodentia > Spalacidae > Nannospalax > Nannospalax galili. The sequence continues at coordinate 10,368,265 of NW_008342018.1, read as the reverse complement.
CCAACAACTTAGAACTAAGAGGGACTCTTCAGATAGATGAAAATAATTCATAAATAGCCATAGTTAACATGATTCTTATTGGTTAAAGACTGAATATTTTCTCATTGGAAAATAAGAACATGGTAAAGGCATCAGTTTTTCCCATGATTGCATGAGGAGTTATAGCTGATATATTAATGTAGACTTTCTGAATATAACCTCAATAGCACAGACATTAAAACAAATAATTAACAAATGGGACCATATGAAACTAAATAGATGCTATATAGCAAAGGGTGAAGAGACAGCCTACGGAGCGGAAAAATTATTTACCAACTATGCATCTGACAAAGAGTTAGTATCTAGAATACCCAAAGAACTAAAAAAAAAAAAACCCTAAACACCAGGGAAACAACCCAATTAATAAACAATTTTAGCAACATTTCATGGCATAAGAGCAACACACAAAAATCAATTGTGTGTGTATGCATTAATAATAAATAATTCAGAAATGAACTCAAGAAAATTCAATTTACAAAAACATTGAGAATAGAATATTTAGGAATACATTTATCTGGGGTGATGCAAGATTTGCACATTGAAAACTACAGAACATTGCTGACATAAATCAGTGAAGTTCTTAAAAAAATGGAAAGATACTGAGAGGGGGAAATACTGTGCCTTATATGGATGGGACTCTTGGTAGGACCAGTGGATGAACTCACACTGAATGACATTTAGGGACACAAATCAGACTCTATAGGCATATATATATATACATATATATATGTGTGTGTGTGTGAGAGAGAGAGACAGAGAGAGAGAATACATTAAATTGGGGTAGAGGCAGTGGGGGGAGGTGTGGATGGATAGGGGAGGTATCTAAATACCATCAAACTACATAGTTTTTAAATATTTTAAAAATTTATTATTTTTATTTTATGTGTATAAGTGTTATATTAGCTGCTTCTCTGTTGCTGTGATAAAACACTATGACCAATGGAACTTATAGAAGGAAGCGTTATTTGGGCTTGTGGTTCTAAGAGGAATCAGAGTCCATCATGGCAGGAAGGCTTGGTTGCAGGAGGTGGCTGGAGGAGAAAGAGGAGTGCTCCCATCTTTAAACATGTATGGGAAGCAGAGAGTGGCTGGAAGTCCAGCAAGGCTTAAGAACTCTCAAAGCCCATCCCCAGTGATGTGCTTCCTCAGGCACTGCCACACCTTCTAAGTCCTCTAAAACAGCACCACCAACTGGGGATAAAATGTTCAAATACTTGGAGCCTATGGGAGATATTGTCATTCAAACCACCACAAGTATATTTTGCCTGTGTGTGTGTAAGTGCACCCATGTTGTGCAATGCCTCTGGGGGTCAGAAGAGGGTATCGGATCTCCTGGAACTGGAGTTAACCTACAGTGATTAGCCACCATACGGGTGCTAGGAACCGAACCTGAGTCTTCTACAAGAGCAGCCAGTGCTCTTAACCACTTAGCCATCTCTCTAGTTTCCATCAAACTATATTGTTTGAAAATCACAAAAATTCCATAAAAAAGAAAAGATACCTTTTGCCAGGGACTGGCAGATTTAATATTGCTAAAATTGCAAGATTGTCCCAAGCAATCTACAGAATCAATTCAATTTCTATAAAAATCTCAATAACCTTAAAATAAATGCAAATGATAATCTTAAGATTTGTGTAGAATTGTAAAGAATCTCAAATAGATTTCTCTATTAATTGGATCATATCACAGAACATGATGTGATTGGTGACACTGATGACATCATGTAGACTAGACCTAGGAAGTAGGAAACAGAAATCATTGAAATGCATTAAAAGCCTCATCAAGTTTCAAAAGGCCCACCTGTGATTGAAGATGGCATGATTTTCATGTCTGAGAATACTGAGGAATTCCATTGCAGGAGGATCATGCATGAGCACAGCAATCCGGGTGGAAAAGTAGTCTTTGTTCACTGCTTCTCACAGCCCATGGAGTGCTTTATTTTAACATATTTAAGTTCTATGTTTTAGAGATTGTAGGGTGCCAGGGGCTAATGTTTCCAAAAGGGACCATAACACTGATTCCTTTGACCTAGAATTTTTGAGATTGATGTAGCTACTTTAGGCTTCTCAGGCAATCAACTACTAGGCAAAGAAGATTGTTGTTATGTTAAAAGGTAAAATTATCTTGACTAAAGAGTAAAATGGTAGAACTTGCTGGTTAAGCTCATCAGCTGTTTGGACTTTGTATGGTTTTCTTTGTATGTGTGTGTGTCCCCTGTGTTTTTGGTGCATGTGTGCACATATTACACGCCTATGGAGGCTGTTCCTCAGGTACTTATCACCTTTTTGAGACAGTCTCTAACTCGCCTGGGACCCACAAGTAGGCTAGGCTGGCTGGTCAGTGAGCCTCAGAGATCTACCTGTTTCTGTCTCCCCAGTGCAGGGGGCATACACTTTACTAACTGAGCTCTTTCCCTAGCTCCCTGTTCGGCATTCTTGAGCTCACACTGTGAGATAAACCTTTAGTTCTAAAGTCTGTGGACCATTACTGATAATTCAGTCCTGCTCTATTGAGTTCTAACCAGCCAGTAAAATTTACCACTGGCTAGTGTATTAGGGGAAAATCCAAATTACATATGTATGAACTAAAATTGTAATTGAAAATATGCTGTTATAAGACCATAATGGACCAGATCAGATTAAAGGGAGAGATTAGTTATATTAGAGGTTATAACAGAAATGAGGAGGCCAAGTATGAGATTACTGAATTAAATCAACAAAAATAATGATGACTTCAGCTCATGTAATGGAGGACATCGTGTGAAAGGACACATGGATGACATGAAGACTCTGATTTCTACTCTATTCCTGGAAAATTACTATATTGTTGCTTATTTATTGGTACTGGCATTTTGTCTGGGCTTCATCAATAGCAGGCTTTCTACATCCTTGTTTTCTTGTTTCTATTTTCTATAAAGCAACCTTCTCAAAACACACATTGAATTGTATTAGTCCTCTGCTTAAATATAAAAATTCTGTACAAACAGCTAGTGGCCATTCAAAGAAGCAGGAAGTCTCAGAGCAAGGGTGACCAATGATGGCTACCCTGTCTACTGGAGAGGTGCTGGTATGAGTCTGCACACAAAGGCTGAGGAAGCTGGATTCTGGGTTCCCTAGTGACAGGAGCAACAACAACAACAACAACAACAACAGGATTCTTCTTCCTGCTTGTTCAAGAAGAATCAAGCTTGTCCATGGGTGGGCTTCCTCCTTTTTCTGCTTCCTGATAGGACCCAGAAACCTATCCAGTGGTACCATTCATATTTGTTGGGGGCTATTCCCCTCCTCAGTTTGCTGACTCATATGCCAATTGTCTCTGAAAACATCCCCATAAACACCTTAAGTATGCTTTATTAGTGTTCTAGATGTGTCTCAATCCAATCAAATAATAAACAAGATCATACCCTCAGACTCTATTATACCTCCTATCACTGCACCTTGCAGTATTTTAGAAATACTTAAAAGCATTGTGTTATAGATATAAAATATGAAACTAGCATGTCATAATTATGAGTTCTTTGAGAGCAGAGGAAGCATTTGTCCTCTTTTCACTTTGTCTCAGTTCCTGTTGTTCAGTCATATACAGCATTTTCCTCTTCAGTTGTAAGTAAAGAGCAAACATAACTATTATTGTGGAGAATCTCAGAAGCATTTCTTCCAAAAATGCACTCACATGGTTGCTTCTGAACAATCGGGAAATACATCAACCACATTTTCTTCTTACCTGTGACTCTCATACCATGGTCCTTCCACTGACTGGACAAACTGAAAAGCAAAGTTGATCAAAGAGCTCTCTGTAGAAGCATTTGATTTGCTACTCATAGATTGACACCTAATAGGGCTAAGGTCATTTAAAAAATAAATCAGTAATGTGAAGGAAAAATTTGTAACTTAAAAAGCACTCAATAGTGTAGATTTAGATAAGACCTCACACCCATATGTGTTTTATGACATGTGTTGAGACGATAGCAACCCATGTTCCTTGGTTTTATTTAACAGGATAGCAGAACTTCAGGAATGAGAATTCATACTACATTCCTCCAGGAGCAGCTGTCTCTCAAAACTAAATTCAGGTGTATTCTGGAATTGCTTTGACTTAAAAGGCTTGAGTGAGTTAAAAGTTTTATAGCTTCTGCTAGAATTTTAGGTTTTCCTGAAATTCGAGTCTCTAATCCTGGCCCCTATATCTATGAATTTTTCCTTGTTAGGAGAAGAACACTGAGTCCCAGATCACCCTGCAGTGACAGGTGTGTTCTGAGGATTAATGATAATGTTTAAGAATATGGAGTTCTGTAGATAAAATAAGTTTCTTTTATTCACAACGTTAGTGATTGAGCTGACTCCTTCCAGTTACAAAAACTGAATCAAATGTTGTTTATAAGAAATGTGTTGAGTCGGAGTGGCGGGAGGAGCAGCGGCCAGGCCTTGCGGTTTGGTGATGACCCTTGGCTTTGCACACACCCACCATGGCAGCCACGATACCCAAGAAAAGGAACCTCCTCCTGCCAAAGTGGAATCCAAGCCAAAATAGGCCTCAGGAAAGGATAAATCTTTGGACAAAAAAGTGCAGACAAAAGGGGAGCAAAGGGAAAGCAAACAGAAGTAGCCAACGACTAGACTAAAGAAGACGGCCCGCAGAGATTGAGAGACCGGAAATGAGGAGAGCCCCACCTCGGATGGAGAAGAGAAAGACACCAAGTCCTTGGGATCCGCATCGTGTCAGTCAGTCTCCCCGCCACCCTTCTTGTACAATCCAGAGGTTTATTTTTATCGGCTATTTTGTAAATGCAAGTTTTTTAGTAGCACTAGAAACATTTTTGAAAGGGGAAAATCCCACCTCATCCCATTTTTTAAGTGTAAATGTTTTTTTAAGAGGTGAAATCATTCGCCAATTGTATATTTTCTGGTACAACCAGAAAATAGTGGGATATTGAATCATGGGAGGCTGTGACTGTCTTGGGTGTTGGTGTAACATTCCATAGAGGGGGTTAGTTTTATATCCTGTGACCTAGAACATACTAAATGGCAATTTGGAGTCTCAGTCGTGATTTAATAGGTCTTGAATATTTTAGATGACTTCTAGTCCTGTGTTTTTGGTAAACTGTTTTCTAAAAAAAAAACCCAACAAACCACTCCTTGGTCATTGCCCTGTCAGAACTGTGTAACATCTCTGGTCACGGTGGTCCAGTTTTCCTAACAGTTGATAATGTGCTGTGAAAGATGACAATTTGAATGTGTAGTGTATGTAATAATAAATTTCAGTGTAAGTGAGGATTGTTGGTCAGCGTTTGATGATGCTGTTACATGAGTCCTCTGAAGGGAAATGTGCCACCAGGTTCGAAGCTGGAACATCACTGGAAAAAGTTTTAAAGAGAAACAATACATGATTCTTTAGGCTTTTGGTACGTGTGTTAAGAACTGTGTACGAATTGAAATGTCTGTGTACTGGTCCTCAACCAACAAAATCTTGGTTATGGAAGAAAAAGAAAAAGAAAAAAAAGAAATGTGCTTCCCATATGAATAATACCCATACATTTCCATAGATCTAGCATATGCATAACTCACTAAAATATCTTATAGATGCAATTGGATGAATGTGGTGCAGCTGAAATTTATTAACAGTTAATTTACCAAATAATTCATCACAATCTTGTCATGAAAGACCTCAGATACTGTTTGGTAGATTTAGCAACAGAAGCATAGTAACAGAACAGAATCTTCTTGGATAATTTCATCCTCATGTCACTTTGTCCTTTTGGTAGAAATTGTATCCTTCCCTGGAAAATTCTTTTGCTTGACTTTAAGACCAATCTATATGATAATAACTACCTCATGTTCTCAACTCAACACACCCTCTGTTCTTACCTGTGTTCTTCAATTTACTGCTGCTCGTGTTTTCTCCCTGGGTTCCTTGCTTTATTTCACACATGCCACAGAAGGCTATGCTTCATTATGAAAATCAAGTCTTTATGTTTAGCAAAGCATCATGCATCCAAATAGGGAGGTTATTGGCATCTTTTAGGTTGTAAATTAGGCACAGCTGGTGGCCATCTCAATTTCCATATCTAATTAATATACACAAGGAGTAATTTGTTAATGATGCTTGGGCACTGTCCACCTTGAATAGGCTTAGAGTAAAAGATTTTAGAAATATTTTGTTTGTATTTTACATGGAATAGAAGAGTTTTCTAGTTTGGGAGAGCCAAAATACCCTTTAAGTGTGAAATATTTGGAGTATATTATAGTCTAGGAGGGTTAGGATCTACTAATAATTTTTAATGGACGTTTTGGTCATTACATAAGGAAAATTACATGTGAATAAATATTTAAAAATTCAAATATACACAAATAACTGGGCATGGTGGTACATGCCTTTAATCCCAGCACTTGGGAGGCAGAGACAGATCTCTGTGAGTTCCAGGCCAGTTGGGGCTACAGGGAGGCCTTGTCTCAAAACAAATATACAGAAATAAGAAAAATATTTACCTAAGAAAGAAGTTAGCATCTTTCATGGAAATAAACCAGAAGAAAAAGAAAAATTTTATTTCAATTCTTTAGTACCCAGTTCATTTACTTAAGGTGTTGTTGAACAAAGTCTTATTTGGTTTGCTTTTAATGTTTGCATTGTACCTGCGAAACAGTTTAGATCATTATCATATATTATCATATCATTATTGCACTTAATGATATTATCAAATATTTATTGTGTTTCTTGTATAATTCTTCACATGTAGTAAACATTAAACAAATGATTCTTGAGTTCATTAAATTATATTAATAAAATTAATTTTTAATATAGGAAGATAGCACTGAGGTGTGTTTGGTGTGCAGTGCAAATAATACATCTAAAATTAAAATCTGCCAGGTCTGTTTGTTTGTTCTAGACCATACTCCATTTAAAGCAGTTGTATTTTTTGGATCCAAATACTGCCTATTCTTTAATCTTTTCTTCCTGTTTTTCTGTAACATTATAGCCCAGGTTGGCCTGGAAATTGCTATTTAGCCTAAACTAGCCTCAAACCTATGGCAATCCACCTTGCTCAGCCTTGACTCCAGTCTTTCTAAGTCGACTTAATTTACAACTGTGGAGATTGAAGTCAGGAGTTTGAGTTAAGGACTCCTCAATGCATGGCCACAACACCAATATCAGTAGTCTGAGGAAGTGGAAAAGGCTTAAGGTAAAGACCTGTTAGATGTTTAACTTCTCTCTTCCCTGGGCTCTCTTAGAGTATCTTTTACAGAATTCGAAGTTTTGAACTGTTCCATGGGTATCATGGCAGGAAGAAAATCAGCTTAGGAACTGTTATCTGCTGTAGGTGTCTCCTAATGAGTCAGAATGCATATTAACATTTTCAAGCCCCAGTTCCTAAAATAATGTTTGCCACATGGAAGCCTTTTACTCAATTATATCCAATTAGTATGTTAAGGATGTAATTTTCTCTTCAATGTATTTTGAGCAACATCATCTTAAGTTGTGATCAAAAATTACTGGTCATGAAAGCAAGGTGAAGAAAAATCAAATATGGAGATTTGGGGTATTAGGAAAATTTGGTGAGGCCAGGCATGATGGCACACACCTTTAGTCCCAGCACTTGGGAGGCAGAGATAGGTGGATCTCTGTGAGTTCAAGCCCAGCCTGGTCTACATAGTGAGTTCTAGGCCAGCTGGGGCTACAGGGAGACCCTGTCTTAAAAAGGCCAAAAAAAAAAAAAAAAAAAAAAAAAAAAAAAAAGATGATAGAGAGTCCACAGGGGAAGGAAAAGAAACAAAGCAGATGTAAGGGGACGGGTGATGATGTTCTCCTTCATAATGTGTCAAGTGGTAGCCTGCTACTTCATAACTCCTGTCAAGCACCCTATATAAATATTAGGTATCATCCAATGCAGAGACTATTGTCCATTTTGGTTCAGAAATAAAATGAATTTGGATCAAAGCAGCAAGAGGTATTAGGATTATTTAATTTGAAGCATGAATGCAATCTATGGGAGATAAAATCAAGGAAAAAAAAAGCCTCAAATTGGAACAATGGAATAGCCCTTGAAAGATATGATTCTAACTTTATTTCATCTTGAAAGCTCATCATTTAAGATAAAGCACACTCAATTACTTTGTTGATAAGCTTTCCAATTTTCATAGGTAGTATGTCATAAAATTTTGCATCAAGTCACTTAAAATCTGAACCCGTTTTCTCGTGTGTTGCATTATCATACAGCTAATGAAAATTTGCCATCTTTCATATAAATTCTTTAAGTTCTTTTCTTTCTTAGAAAGAGGGATTTAAGCTGTGCTGGCAGCAATGTCTTCTTCATTTCTGACTGCAGTGTTTTCAGAGCTTTCCACATGAAACCAGGGGAGAACTGTACTTAAGTGCTGGTTTGCAGGGGAAGGAACAAAAAGGGTTTTTCCATAATGTATTGAAGAAAGATCTGGGATTTCTCCAAATCTGGCTCTAATAAACAAAGTTAGTTTATGTGAAGGTAGTTAGTGGCTGAATTACTGTCCTGGTTGATAAAATCAGATTGCATGTGGGTTTTCCAATTCTCTTTTAAGTCAAGTCTCTGGTTACGAAGGAGGGTCTTTGTCAGCATCAGGTGTTTCTTCAAGGGCAGAAAAGCAGCTTGGGAAGCAGGTGCCAGTGCTCAGAAGGGATTCTGGATTGTGACTTTGCTCCCAGAGTGCTTTTGAACACATATGAAGAATGCATTCATCTACCTTTAGTTCAATAATTAATGTTGCTGTCCCTCTAGCTATTGTTAGAATAACAAATACAGGTGTCTTCAAATTCTAAAGGGATTTCATTTGAGATGCTTTATCTCATTGTGTATTTTGGCCTTGGTGGGTATATCACTATAAATCTTTAGTGACACAAAGCAGAGAATCTGTTTTATAATTTGTGAGAATTTTTGTGGCCTCCACAGAATGGGAAGTAGTGGACAGTTGGGCTGAATATTTAACTAATTTGTATTCACCCATAAAAAGGAACGCAAACCAAGAAAATGATTATCTTAGCACCACGGAACAGAGCTCTAATTGCAAACTAGACTGTATTTGCCATGGGAGATTGCTTTTCCTTCAGAATGCTAAAGTTCTTCCATGTAGAATTTGTTGCCTTTGAAAGGGATTTAAGTCCAGAATCTCACTTGAATGCAAAGGAAATGCTGAAGCAGTATCATGAAGAAAGAAGAGATAGACATATACAAGCGTGTAGGCATACACAGACACACACACAGAGACACACACACACACACACACACACAGAGAGACACATGCACAGACACATGCATTCACAGACACATGCAAACACAGATACATACAGACACAGACACGCACACACACACAGACACGTGCACAGACACATGCATCCACAGACACATGCACACACAGATACATACAGACACAGACACGCACACACAGATACATACAGACACAGACACGCACACACACACAGATCAAAATTGTGTATGAGCACCAACAGTTGGAACGATATTTCAGTCCAAGAAATTCATTAATTCTGCTACTTTAGTACTTGGTAAGTTTTCACACCATATTTGCTGAGCCCGAAGATGCTACTCTTAAGTTACAGCTGACTAAATCATGATGTTTGTTCACTTATTTTATTTTAGATATTTATTTTAAATTTTTATTTATTTTTATTTTCTGAGTGTTTTGTTTACATATATGTAAGTGTACCATGTGCATACCTGGTACAACAGAATTAAGAAGAGGGTGTTGGCAGCCCTAAGTGACACATGAACAACATAACCTCTACACCTAAGGATCAGAGAACATAGCAGGGCGGTGGGCAGAAAGAATATTAATATATATCTCGACTCTCACCAGCAGTGCTTCTTTGTGCAACAGATGGTGTTTAACCCAGAAAGCCATACCTGTTCAAAGTGCAGCCTGCAGTGTGCATGTCCATGATAGGGCACCTCTGCCCCAGGGCTCAAGGACCATTGTGGAAGAGGGCATCATATCCCCTGGAACTGGAATTAAGGGTGGGTGTTAACTGCCATATGGATGCTGGGAACTGAACACAAGTCCACTGTAAGAACAGCCAATGCTCTTAACCACTGAGTCATCTCCCCAGCCCCACTTATTAATTTTATTTAATATCATTAAGTTATCCTCCATTCATTTACTTTTATCCATAATTGATAAGTTCACTTTTTTCTTCATAAATTCATAAAATTCTTCTGACAAAAGAATCAACAATAGTCTTTTCATGATTCAAATAAATTATTTCTCAAGTGTCCATCACATCTGTGCTAAGTCCTGTGGCAAGACATACCCATTTGTAAATCTAGAAACTAGCCCTGATGGAATTGGGAAGCATCATCCTTCTATGTTTTGGGGTTTCTATTTGTGAATAGAAATGAGAAGTTACCCAAATGTCAGCTTGTTCTTCTTTGATACCTGAAATTTTGTTAATTCATGTCAATGCATGTCTCAAGAAAGTATGGAAACCAGTTTGTAATCATGAGTTTATAGTTTTGGTTCAAAAGAATTTTATGAATTTGTTTTCTTCTGTTAAAAAAATCAGAGGCTGGGGAGATGGCTCAGCAGTTGAGTGCAGTGGCTGCTCTTGCAGAGGATCCAGGTTCAATTCCTAGCACCCACATGATGGTTAACAACCATTCATAACTCTAGTTCCAGGGAATCAGATGCCCTTTTCCTACCTCTGTGGGCATTGCACGACACAGGTGCACTTATATACCTGCAGGCAATAAATTCATTCACATAAAATAAAAATAATAAAAGATTTTTAAAGATGAACTCATAGTGTAATATTGATTGGCAAGATTATCACTACATCAATGACATTTAAAATTTAAATAGGCCTCTTTTGTTGTTAACTGACATTTGTTACAAAAAGTGAGAGGGCTTATTTTACTTGTCTGTTTGTATAGGAGTTTATGTATTCACCTTAGATATAGCATTTATTATTTAGCAGAGTGGGGTTGTCCCTCTTTGTGTGTGTGACTGGCTATACGAGGATATTCACACATGCAGTGAGAGAGATGGGCAGTTAAAGACATCTCAATTTCAACAAGATTTTAATGGAATGTATTTTATCTTTTACATTTTGTGTCACACCTTATTCTTAATATATTGATGCCAATATCATAACTCACTTCTACTCTGCTTTTAAGTTTCAAACATATAATTCTCCCTCAAACTGCATGTATTGTCTCTCAGATCTCTGTATGACATCCTCACCATCACCAGGTTCAAAACTGAGATGGGCCATGTTATATTTGATTTGCTCTTTTTCAGTTGAAATAAATATTGCTGCTTTTAAGTCCTTTATAATGTACTCTGCTATTCTCTCTCATTTTCACATAAACTGGTGTGTTCAAGCTCTGAAATAGGTCCTGTTATATGGAAAGAGTCAATTAATTCACACTTTGATCTAATGAGATAGGCTCTACCCTTGGACAGGATTTATGGGCATGACTGCAAAGTCTCTCACTCCAGCCCAAGCGGAGTCTTCCAGTTCAGCAAGCTGCTAGGTATTTGGAAGTCTTCTTTGATTTTCTATATATGGATTTTCAACCTAGTGTTCCACAATTCCATGGTGTATATTATCCTTTTAAAGATCTAAAATGTATTGGAGGTATTTCTGAGAATAATTCTCCACATAGTGTTTAATTGAAGATGGAACTGCATGTCACTCGTGCTATTCTGGATTGTCATCTAGTGGCTGAAACAGCAGGCAGCCAATGATCTTTTCTCTAAGCACCTATAAAACTACAAGCTACATTGTTGCAATGCCAGCTGGTGGAAATGAAGCCATTCCTGACTGACTAATCAATCATATACACTACAATTTTTACCTACTCATTTACTGTGGTAATCTCATTGACGTTTCCTTTGAAAATTAGCCAACACATTCATTTTTAGCCTCCTTTCTGAGGTACTTGGTCAAAAGTGTACAACACCTACAGCTTCCAATTTATAGAGAGATTACAGTTTGAAAGGTGATTGAAGTTAAAATAATTAAATTGTTAAATTATTTATTTTAAATAATTAAAATACTAGTTGCTTCTGATTATCATTCCTTCTGTTTATCGTTATCACTTACGTGACTAAAGTAGTGTTTATGCTGGAAAACCAACCACAGTGTGAGAAAATATTTCAGTGTTTAATTTTGGCATGTTACCAGCTGTAAAGTGAGATGCACTGGTACACTAGCATAGGAATGAATTATTGTCCATTTCCCTTACTGTGGAGAAGTGTGTCTTCCCAAGAGCTCCTTCATGAACTGCAGGCCTTGCTTTCCTCCAGTTCTAATGGTTTGGTAAGTTGGCTTCTTGTTCCCATTTCTGTGGCCCTCTATGTGGTTTCACACATTTTAATTTAAACTACTATTCATGAAATAAAAAAACTCTCATTTCCCAAATTTCTCTCCTTTTTTCTAACCACAAGAAAGCATACCAAATATTTTAAAATGAAGAAAATAACTCATAAAAGGCCTGCAGACTTCCTCTATAGTTCATTATGTTTCTTTTCTGCCTGTTTTGACAAAGAAATAGAGTTCTATATGAAATTTGAAGAGTCTTTTTAGATTTATAAATCATTGACAGGTTTTTCTGGGCTGGAGAAGTGGCTTAGCAGTTAAGAGCACTGGCTGCTCTTGCAGAGGACCCACATTTGACTCCAGCACCCACATGGCAGCTAACAACCATCCATAACTCCAGTTCCAGGGAATCTGATAACCTCTTCTGACCTCTGTGAGGACTGCATGACACAGGTGCACTTATACACATGCAGGCAATACAGTCATACACAGAAAATAAAAATAATAAATAAAATATTTTAAAAAGAAAAGTTTTTTTCTATTAAAATGTAGTAGTTAAGTTTTTGTGGGTACTTAACAGGCTTGGGTCAGAGTCTAAGACTTTGTGAATCTTTACAGATTGTATCACTAACAAGTGACTAACTTCTATTAAGTTGATGCTGATTAACACTGCTTTGAAACCCAGTGACGAGCAACAATGGGTGATTCTCTTTTGCTCCAGTGTTTGACCTTTGACTAGGGCTACACTATGTGGACGGAGAGTGGACTTGACTGAAGGCTGGAGGCAAGGCTTAGCTTGACTTCAGATGTCTTGCTTTTCAGAATCTCAAGTCTTGGCTTGTGGTAAAGAAAGCAACTGGTCAAGCCATAAGTGAGAGAATGGAAAGTGAACCTCCCAATCTTAGAAGTCATCTGGCCTGGCCATAAGCCTGAAAGGTGATCCTCACATCTTAGAGGAGGAACTTCAGGGTCCCAATGCAAAATGTAGAGAAAATAAAAGGTGGAGAGTTAATATCAACAGTGCAGTGTACCATTCAGGAGTAGATGAAGAGCATGTTTGTACCTTGCCTTTGCTTAAATAATTTAGTAACTTTTAAAATGGGAGTTCTTTGAACAGTTTAACATTTATTTATTTGTGGAGTGGAAGACACTGAATGTTAGGTGGAACAAATTGTGCAGAGAAATAGTAATTATTTTATATTTGTTCATCAAACCAAGTGTCAATATTTTGAAAGGAAAGAAAGGTTAAAAATAGTGTAATAGTTAAGAAAGCGAGCTCTGAATAGGTGGCAGAGGGAACTCAGGGCAGGAAGTTAGGGCAGGAACATGGAGGTATTCTGCTTACTGGCTTGCTCCTCTCGACTGTGCTTAGCCTGCTTTCTTATACAACACAGAATCACCTGCCCAGGGCTGGCTCTACCCACAGTGGGCTAGGCCCTTCCACATCACTCAACAATCAAGAAAATGTCCCACAGACATGACAAACCAAAGCAGTAGAGAAAATTCCTCAATTGACGTCCTTCCAACCAAGTGTGTCAAGTTGACAACTGAAGCTATCCAGCACAATTGACCCCTTGTCAACTTGATACACTATTACACATAACCTTTCCATTTCTTACCCCAAAGATCTCATGTTAATATTAACATTACATCATAAAGCAGCACAACTTTAAAAAGTTCCACAGTCTTTAAAAATTCAAACACTTTAAAAGTTCCAAGTCTCTTTTTAAAGTCTCTTAACTGTGGGCTCCTATAAAATCCAAAACAAGTTAAGTACTGTCTTATTTAAAAAGGGAAGAGTTGGACACACTTAAGCAAAACCAAAGTCCAGTGAAGTAGCTCAAGGCTGGACATCTGGGATTCATTCATGATTTTCTGCACTCCAAAGGGTTTGGGAAACTCCACTTCTTTGACTCTGTCATTCAGAGCACACACAGCTTGTCTCATAGTGTCATGCTGGCTCCACTTCATACCTACTGCTACCCTTCGTGGTCATCCCAGGGTTCTGGCATCTTCAGTATGCTGGAGTATCCATTGCAACTGAGGCTGCACCTTCACCAGGGGCGTTTTCTGGCCTCTCATAATGCTGAACTTTATATCCTGCCCATGACCACTTCATGCCTTCAAAACCAGTACCATGAGGGAGACTCTTACACATTACCAAGTCCTGCTTCCAGCTTGAGATAGAGCCTTGGATGCCCTACAGACCACAGCTTCTGTGTACTGACCCTGAGGAAATACTTCCTGGAAGATTTCACCTCAATGATGCATCTTTTTTGTTACAACTGATATTCAGCCTCAGCTAACCAGCATCAATTGTCCCAGTAACAAAAGGTTTCACTTCCAAAGACTCTTAATTCTATACAAACAGCCCTGATGGAGTCTTTGATTCACGTCAGGCTTCCATTGTCTACAACTCTTTCAGTATAACGGTTCCAAGTTCCACAGCAACAGTTCTGAGAACTCACAGGCTTTTCCAGTTCAAAGTTCCAAGCACTCCCCAATCCTCCCCTAAACAACATGGTCAGGTCTGTCTCACAGCAAAACCCAACTCTTAGTACCAATTTTTGTTCTAATTTGCTTCTCCATTGCTGTGATAAAAACACTGACCAAAACTCACTTGGGAAGGAAAGGGTTTATTTTCTCTTGCATCTCCTGAGTTACATACAGCTCATCACCGAGGGAAGTGAGAGCAGGAGCTCATGGCACACACACACACAGAGGTAAAATTAAATGAAATTTAAAAGGTTCTAAACAAGCAAATAATTTATTTTTTCAGACAAAGTATCTTTAGTCAGAATATTATAAGCCAGTTCATTAATGGTGTGGACACTTTAGGGGTCATAAGGAAATTCTGATGTATTCAACTATATTTAATATATAATCAGTTACTTAGTTGTCATTATAAAGGAATTGAAAAGGTAAATTGAATTAGGAAATGTATTTGCAATGTATCTGATTGATATATTGATAGTTTCAGAATTATCAAAAGAACTTCTAAAAATGAATATGTAAAAATATAGAGAAAAATTTAAGCAATCTAATAAAATTTCAAAATTCCACAAGTTGCTCCTCACAAGAAAGAAAACAAATAGCAAATAATCATAAGTATAGGCTCACTTCCTTCATAAAGAAAAAGTATAATACTGTTAGAAACCACAGCAAATAATATTTAATCTTACCAGTGTAGCAATAAAAACTCACTGATACTAAGTGGCAAGGAAATTAGTAATCATAGCTATATATCTCAGTGAGGTGGTAAATTTATATTATATACATATTACAGATTTTGGCACAGCTGAACATGCTCTAACCCTATAGTCAAGACAATCAACTGCTATGCTTATATGATATGCTTATATCTTTCAGTATGCCAATAATTTTTAATAGAGCTACCTATCATGTAAACTACATAAATACGACAATATGGCAAAGTTATCATTTACTGTAGACTTGGCTAAAATACTCCTGTCTGTTACAATTTCTACCAGTCATTTGGTATTAGCTACTTAGACAATCCTATGGAATTAGGAAATGTATTTGCAATGTATTTGATTGCTATATTGATAGTTTCACAATTATCAAAAGAACTTTTAAAAATGAATATCTAAAAATATAGAGAAAAATTTAAACAATCTAATAAAATTTAAAAATTCCACAAGTTGCTATTTACAAGAAAGGAAACATAATAGCAAATAATCATAAGTATAGGCTCACTTCCTTCATAAAGAAAAAGTATAATACTCATAGAAACTACAATCAAATAATATTTCTGGCCAGGAAGTGCCTGGCCTTTCTCACTTGCAGTGATCTTGTCCTTGCTATCTACTTTCAGGGTCAGACCCTTGGGATGTATCAAGTTGATTGATCAAAGGGATGCCTAGATAGTTGATAAACTATTTGTGACAGTGTTTCCAGAGAAGATTAGCATTTGAGTCAGTAAAGAAAGTGTCAACATAGATGGCTATCCTCCAGTGTACTGAGGGCTGAATCAGTACTAAAGGCCCAAGGAAAGGCAATTTCTCTTTCTTCCTGAGCAGGGACATTCACTTCCTCCTCTCCTTGGATATCACCTCCTGGTTCTCAGGGCTTATGAACACAGTGTTTTTAATCTGTACCTCCCTCTCCAATCTCCTGACCCATTCTCTGACTGGTTCTTCAGTTCGCAGATACCAGGTGATGGAACTTTTTGGTCCCTGTCACTGTGTGATCTGGCTCCAATACTAAATCTCAACTATCAACAACTATCTTCAACCTATTGGCTCTATTTTAGGGAGAACTCTATCTACTACTACCCTAAATCTTGTCTTTGACATTATGAAAACACAAGTTCCAATCATCTCACATAAAACTACCATGTCCTGTATTCTTAGTTCTCTTTCTCTGGAACTCCCTGATTCTGTCAGGACCATAAATCCCTTTGCCTGCTCCTCAACCATTTTCATTATCCATCCCTGCCCACTGTCACCCCCCATGAGTTTCCACTGTCCATGTCTACCTGAGAATCAATAGCTTTTAGTCAGTTTCTTGAATATTCCTAAGCTCTCTAGCTTTTCTCTTATCCAATAAAACACTATACTTTCAGTGTAACTCAGATTTAGTTTATCATAAGAAATTAAATTGCTGAAAGTGGTTGAAGGAAAATGTCCAACTGTGCTTACTGGTTTGATTAAAATTGTGACCACAAATCTCAAGTAAACACTCAGCCCTGAAGAAAATCCAGTTACATTCCCACTCTCTCTAACATCTTTTACACATTGTTCTCTTTTCTTAAATGATAAAATCTTGTTTTATCCTTACTACTGACTGATGACAGAAAGCTGTGTCTACTCCCATCACCAACTCTGCCTTCATTTTGCATCCTATATTTTGTTTTCCTCACAGTTTCCAAAGGTGGGCTGGCTTTGTATCTCCCAGGAAAGAGAAGCCAGTCACATCACCGTGCCCTGAAACCTCCATTTCCCTTTGTTTAGTGGTATTCTCTGCCACTGCAGTATACCCTGTCTCATCTGCTTTATCACTTTTCATTATCTGTCAGTGCATTCTTGCAAACATGGTGAGATGGTTTACATCTTTAAGGCACCATCCTTCCTAGACTTTAACCCTTCTGCTACCTCTCCATTTGTCTGCTCTCATTGATGTCAAAATTCGTTGACAAAGTTGTCATACTTTCTGTGTTCATTTCTTCTCATTCTTACAAAATATATTTTAATCACTATTTTCTTCCTCTCTGTTCATTGAAAATGTTTTCCTTGTGGCTATCCAAACCTCCAGCTTGCCAAAATTAGTGCTAGCTTCTTGTATTTGTCTAATTCAATCCCTCAGTGGTATCACCGCTCTACACCTGTTTCTGTGACCCTAGAGCGCCCAAGCTTTCCTTCTAGTTCACTGGCTGCTGGGTCTCAGTCATTCCTTCTGACTTCTCTGTTTTCCAATTTCCTGGTTTCCCTGGGTTGTTTACACATTCTCTCTAGCTGATTTTATTGGATCTGCTGCCACTAAATAAAGACTATGGGCTGGTGTTTAATAAACTTTTGACTCCCAGTTTGAGTTGCTCCCATACATGTTAAAGTTGTAAGTTGTATATCCATTTCCACATCTCCACCTTGAAGCCCAATAGGTGACTTAATTGTGGCATTTCTAAAATAGAATTCTTTTTGATAGTCTTCCTATGTATCCCTGTTTCCTCCTAGTTAATATTTCTATGCTTCCCTGTTAACTCATAAATATGAGTTATTTTTCTTTCCCCATATCTAATGACTTCAGAAATCCTGTTGGTACATGTTCGCTCAACATCTGGCTCAGATCAGTTATCTGTTTTCATTATTCACACCCTTGCCTGAGTCTCTTTCTTAGATTACTGCATCTTTTCTTATCCTGTTTCTCATTTTGTTCTTGCCCTGTTACCATCAACTCACCATAGATCGAGCAAAGAAGGAATCATTTAAAAATGTTAGGTGTTTATAAGACCAAACTATTCCCCTCCTTAAAATAATCAAGTAAATTGTTAAGTATTATTATTTGTGTAAATGTCATAGAATTCTAATTAATGGGCCCAAGGTCTTGAGCTATATCAAGAGTTTGGCAAAAAAAATGTACATTTATATTTGAAATTCTAATTATGTGTTTAATCCATGTACTCAGAATGGTTATTTTTGTTACATAATCAGAACTGTATTAGCTTGAATAAAAGAATTTTCACTTTATATCATGTATATCCAATGTGATTGAAAGAACAATTCCTTATTAAATCATTTAATCAATATATTTGAACTTAGTTATATAGTATTGCATTTATGTACTATGTCCTAGTCTCCTATTGTAGGATTTTTGGCTATTTTCTACACTTTACTATTAAAAATAAGGGTTGGGTTGACGTCTTTGTGCATCAGTTGTAGGCTATATGTGTTCCTATATGACCAAAGGAATATATTTTAAATCTCTTAGTACATGTCCATGATCCCGGGTATTTGATTGAAAGCATTGGCCAGGGTGGCAGGGTCGATATGAGAACAGAAAATTGTGGGATGTTTGATCCATCTTTCGTGTGTGTGTGTGTGTTTGTGTGTGTGTGTGTGTGTGTGTGTGTGTGTTGTATGCATTATGTTCTTTTGTGTGTACTTGTGCAGGTGTACTCATGTGAGTACACATATGTATGATGTATGTGTTCTTATGTGTGCACATGTGTGTGGTATATATATATTTCTCTGTTCTTATGTGTGTGTGTGTTCTTATGTGTGCATCTGTGTGTATGGTGTATGTGTTCTTATGTGTGCACTTGTGTGTGGTATATGTGTTCTTATATGTATTGTTCTGTGGGTGTACTGGTATGTGCACGTGTGTATATGTGCATGTGGATTACAGAGGTTTGAAGTAGGGTTTCTTCCTTGATGACTCTCCACCTTATTTGAGTCTCTTACTGACCTAGAACCTATGAATTCATCTAGGCTGCTGGCCACTGAGCTCTGGGATTCTACCCCGCAGCAGTGACAGGGTTACAGGTATGCTACTCTGGGCTTTTCATGCAGATGCTAGGAATCCAGACTCAGGTCCTTGTGCTCACATGAAAAGCACTTTGCCCACTGAACCAGTTCCCTAGTCCCTTATCTTTTGATATACTTTAAAAATGTTTCCTTTCTCTGATCTTGTGCCAGTGTTCTTTGCAAAGAGGGCAAAGATGTGGTGAGAAACCATATTTCACAAAAATTGGAAAGGTTCTGGGACCAACAGAGGGTTTTCTTTAGCTTCATTACATTGGTCATGCACGTGGAAGCATGGATGACAGCAGCAAATATAGGCGTTGAGTCAAGACACCTCTCTGGCTTAGGAAGCCCTCTGGAACCTGCAGCCACAAGCCATAAAGATTCCATAGAATTGGATCGGTTCTCTGACTTTTCTCCAGAGAATCTGAGATGGAAGTTGTTGAGATGAGTACCAGTGAGGGCTAGTTGATGTACATCAGCTAACAGGGACTTGACAGGACAGGACAAGGGATTAGGAGGAGAGAACTGGACTTGACAGCCATGAGGAAGAGGCAGTGGACAGCTGGCACCATGGGGAAGGCAGATTTTCTTTTTCTGCACCTTGCAAATATTTCTTAGATGCTCCAACAAAGCATTGCTCTAATTCATTTTTTGTTATAAGATACTTATTTATTTTGATAATATTCCATGCTGTGGCATGCTTCCAAAGTATAAATTGTCCTGGATTGATATAGGATACCACTATTATCAGGAATATTTATCTTGGTGATTTTAAGAGTTGAAGTGTGGTAGAATTCAAGCAGTGGCTATTCTATTGTCATTGGGACTTAGTTTTATCTTCAGACTCATCTGCTAAAAGGAAATATAATTTCAGAATGTATGTTTCTGAAAAGAATTGCTATATAAATGAGTCTGTATTTCCCATGAGCATGAAGCATCCTCTTTCTAAACTGAATGCTCTTGAGTCAATACATATACTTATAAATGCCAATGAAAAACTGACTTTTCTGTTATCTTTAAAAACATTTATTATTTTTATTTTCTGTATGTGAGTGTATTGCCTACATTTACGCATGTAGTACAATGTCTGTGGAGGTCAGAGAGGGCATTGGATCCCCTGGAACTGGAGTTATGGATGATTTTTGCTGCCATGTGGATGATGGAAACTGAACCCAGGTCCTCTGCAAGAGTAGTCAGTGTTCTTAACCACTGAGCAATCTCTCCAGCCCCATAACAGGGGGTTAAAGTCAGCTAATGACATATCATTCAGGATTATTATCTGTTTTATCAGGTAAGACTCTGAAAGTTTGAGTAAAAAATTAGCATACTAAAGACTAGAAGTCACACTAGGGGAGCAGATTATAGCCTAAGACATTATTTTAGTGATGATTGCAATTAATTATAATTATTTTCTAAGAAATTAGGTATCTTGCTAAATGCCTATTTAATTTTTCTTCATGGGACTCAGACTTTTAAAAGGTGTTTTATTTATCATTTTTGTTTTATGTATATGAGTGTATTGCCTGCAAGTATGTGAGTGCACCCATGTTGTGCAATGCCTACGGAGGTCAGAAGACAGTGTTGGATCCTTTGGAACTGGAATTACCGATGGATGTTAGCCACCATATGGGTGCTAGATATCAAACCTGGGGCCTCTGCAAGAGCAGTCAGTGCTCTTAACTGCTATGCCATCTCTCCATCCCAGAATCAGAATTTTAAGTAAGAAGGCTGGCAGGCAGAGCTCTGTGAGTTCAAGGACAGTCTGGTCTACATAGTGAGTTCAAGGACAGCCTGGTCTACATAGTGAGTTCCAGGTGACCTGAGGCTATAGGGAGACCCTGTCACAAAAAAAGGAAAAAAAAGATTTATTAATTTCATGACAAATGAGCAATGAAAAAAATAGGAATTTTTAGTTTATCTTGTTTGTTGTGCCTTAGCAATGCTAAATGTATCTGGAAGAGTGTGATGCAAATAAGCCCTCTGTATGGTTAGAGTTCTAAGTACAAACTACAGACCAACTTGCCTTGTTTTTCTCTGAGATGCAAATGCAGACAGCATGCCCTCAAAGCATTCATCACCTCACGTATCCAAATGGGCCAAAACTGAGTTGTGATGAGACTGCTTTTAATATTTTCGAACAACTGGTCTCTGAAATGTCACAATGGGAGATTTCATGATGTCACCAAAGGTGAAATAAAACATGAAGGAAGTTCAGAGAAAATGTGCCTGTGTGTGGGATGTGACAGGGCTGTGTGGTAGGTGAAGGCCTGGGGCTGGTGTGGCACACCTTGTCAGGTCTTTCTGCCTGGCTGTCACTCTTGATCTTCTCATATAGCCCTCATAAATGCATGCTCCTGAATTAATATTGAATTAATATTCCATGAATTTATTATTGCTTTACATTTTGCTTGGAAAGAGATAGGATGTTAAGCATATCAATTCATTTTAAAAGTAGACATGAAGGATTATTTTATTGTCTAAGTGAGTCTTCTAATATCATTTATACTTTAAATATCCACACCTAATTTTATTTTAAAAAGAGGTTAAAGAACTAACAATTGATAGAAGAAAAAATTTAAAAATTGTAGGAGACGTGAATTCTGATCTCTAGCACCCTAGTAAAAGCAGGCATGATTGTGTGTTTCTGTAACTTCAATGCTGGGGGTAGGGGTGTGGAGGTGGGATAAGAGGATCTCTGGAACTTGCTGGTCAGTGAGTCCAGCAATCTGTGAGCTCTAGGCTCAGTGAGAGACTTTGTCTCAAAAAGTAAGAGAGAGAGTGAAAGAGGAAGACACCCAACTTCAATCTTTGGTCTCCACATGCGCACAGGTGCACATATACCCACACATGTATACTACAAATGCACACACGTGTGTGTGTGTGCATGTGTGTGTGTGTGTATAAAGTGTAGACATGAGTGTATATAGAGGACACTGATGAAATAAGATACATGTCTAGGCCACTAAGATGGCCTGAATGGTAAAGGTGCTGACCACCAAGCCTAATGAATGACTTGAGTTCAATTCCTGCTACCAACTTGGTGGAAGGAGAGAACCTACTCCTGGAAGTTGTTCTCTGACTTCCACATGGGTGCTGTGGTATGTGCATATATGTGGATGCACACACATAAAATAAATAAATGTAATTTTTTAAAAAGAAAAAATAATAAGATACATGGGCCAGCCATCACGAAGCCCACACACTAACTGGGAGACAGGATTTAAGACTATGAAACATGCAAATACCAAAATAAGTTATATATTGTTGACAGGGAAAGAAAGTATCATATGGAAAGATTAGTGTAGGAACTTATTTGGTGGGAGGACATGTTCTGATATGAAGTGGTTAGGTTAGAGGTGTTATGTGGGAATGTTTTATCTGACTAGGTGCTATAGTTTGGTCAGATTTCTGTTCAAATGAGGAAGGGATGTGGCTTTGCAGGGTGAAGCTCACTCAATGAGAATCTTTTCCTTTCAGATGTAAAAGTATGGACAATTTCAGGTTGATACACTTCTGAATTTACTTTAGGGCAGATGTTGAATCATTGTGTTGTGATTATTTCCCTTTACAATAGTAATCATAAAGGTCCAAATGTAATAGTGGAAGGGAACAGAGAGCCAGTATTCTTGGAGGAGCAGTTTCCTGACAATGAGGAGGTCTGGGCATTAGTTCCTGAGCTATCAGTAACTTCAGGTGAACCTCTTTATTTCCCCTCTTGTAAAATAAAGATTGTTAGACAGTATGACTTTTGAGGCCCCTGACAACCCAGAGATTCCTCATGTTGGCATTAAAATGAGCTGGGGGTTGGGAGGAGGCTGGAGCGATTACTCAGTGGTTAAGAACATTGCTGCCCTTGCAGAAGATTGGGGTTTGGTTCCCAGCACTCGATCGCTCACAAGAGTAAGTAATTCCAGTTCCAGGGGATCTGACACCTTCTTCTGGTCTCTATGGGTACTGCATGCACATAGTACACATACATTCATGAGGCAAACACTTATACACATAAAATAAAATAAATCTTTTTTAAAAATGAGCTGGGAACAAGGTTTAGGGAAAGACAGACCTCTTGGGAACTTTTTATTCACGTTATCCAAATCACCAATTTTCTGTGTGACAAAGAAGTGTCTGCTCATCTTGCTCTGAATGGACAGAGGCTGTTGTTTGGGGTACTATGTTCACCACTTCAGACTACCCAGACCCTTAAGAGATTTCCCATTTGGGTGCTCTGCAAGAAGAATGAGATCACATTACTCTTTTATGAGAGAGCCCTTTGAGAGTAAGATGGCTTTAATGTTTCATAGAGTCGAACAACTTGGAGAAGCTTGGAGGGCATTATTCTTATCATGGCATAGCAGGTGTCCCCAGGTAAAAAGACTCACTAAATATTTAACACAACTCTCATGAAGATTTGTCTT
>NW_008342018.1:10343140-10344482 GCF_000622305.1 Nannospalax galili | reverse complement strand
AAATATATATATAATTCAGATATATAAAGCTTAATAATCTTAATTTGACTCTACTGTTATGCATCAGTTAACATTCATTAGGTACCTGCTGTTTCCAAAGCATTGTATTGTTCACAGGGGACTTGGTATATTAGGCTTCCCTGCTCCTACGAGCTCTGCAATCATCCTTTCAATGTTAGATGTAAGAACTGAAGCTATAGGGAACAGTTTATACCCAATGACACAATAGGTCATTGCAAGGTTTATATTCATTTATTTTCATTTGATACAGTGCATTTACCTACAGACATATTATATTATATATTCCTTTTCCTCTGTTACTTAAGTGTGGTAGCCATAATTAATTTGCATATTAACTCCCAGCTGTGCTGTTCACATCTCTATAAAACTTTATTCTACAATTTGGTATAGATCTAAACATATTCACAAGAAGTAACCACTAACCTGCCATATCCAGTGACAACCTCACAGAAATTCAAGCAGAAAACAAATTGAATGAATTGTGGTATCGAGGTTTTAAATTAGCCACTAATTTGCACATGACCTACAAAGACTGACCAAGAGGAAGGATAGAAGCTGGGAGACCAGGGGCGATATTTCTCATACATATCTTTGTGTTGCCACAGAGTACAGTATTGTGAAGAGACTTCTTCCTCCCAGGTCCATTGCTTCCAACAGAACCAGGACAGGCATGTAGGATTCTGCTCTCGTGTCAGGGTACAGCTGAGGGAATGAATCATATCCTTTGTTCTGTCTGTATATGAGATGTAACTATGTAGTTCCAAGTCTATTTTCAAAATGAATGCTAGAATTCTCCAAGTGACTGTCCATCCCTAGCACTGTGATAACATTATTCTTCTATGGATCATTGATGATTACTCCTGGAGTCAAATCCAATTGCCTCTTATTTTTTATCTTTATTGAAATGACTTTCTTTGAAGCTCTCAATCTTGGTCATCTCTTTTTGAAATAAACTATTTCACCACTAAAAATCTCTGACACTTACCAAAAATAATATAAAATGAAGCAGAAAAAGAATTAAAAAGAAAGTCACCCATAAAGTTACCATTCAGAAGAAAAGTCACATTAACAACATAGTCCAATCTTTTCTTTCAAAGCATATGTAGGTTTTAAAAATGGATCATGTTTATATATATATTCCTTTAAACTGATTTTAGCAATAATAGTATTATTTTGCATGATATTCAGTATTCACAATAGCTAGAACTCTCTCTCTCTCTCTCTCTCTCTCTCTCTCTCTGTGTTTGAAGGCAGAAATGGAGGCGTGGAGGTGTGGAGGCCAGAGGAAGACCTTAGGTGCCATTTCTCTTCAGGTGTTGTC
>NW_008342018.1:10316308-10342735 GCF_000622305.1 Nannospalax galili | reverse complement strand
CCTGCCTCTGCCTCCCAAGTGCTGGGATTAAAGGCATGCACCACCATGCCTGGCTGTATGTGTGTGTGTGTGTGTGTGTGTGTGTGTGTGTGTGTGTGTATGTATGTGTATAATTTATTTCATATTTTTAATTTTTAATTTATGTGTATGCATGTATTTCCTGCATGTATGTATGTATGTGCACCTATGTTGTGCAATGCCCACAGAGGTCAGTACAGGGCGTTAGTTCCCTTGGAACTAGAGTTACAGATGGTTGTTATCCACCATGTGGATGCTGAGAACTGAACCCAGGTCCCCTGCAAGAACAGCTAGTGCTCTTAACTGCTGAGCCATTTCTCCAGCACCTGTCCACCTTGTTTTTGAGACAGGGTCTCTGACTGGCCTGAGACTTACTGATTAGACTAGACTGGTCAGTGAGCCCCAGGAATCCATCTGTCTCTTCCTCTTCAGTCCTAGAATCACCAGCACTTACTAGCAGCCTGGCTTTTTACATGGTTCTGGGGATGGAACTCAGGTCCTTATGCTCCTCATGCTTACACTTTATGGATTGATCTATCTCTCTAGCCCAATACCTGCAACTTGAACATGCCAAATAAGATGTGTCCAAAAAATAAAAATGTTTCATAATTGAATGGGCTCTCTTTTTTGTTTCTTAGTAGCTGAAAAACAATAAGGAATCAATTTATTCTTGTCTCTTCCACTTTAAAACCCAAATATTTTTGGCAGTCAAATTAAAGCATATCATGTGTAACTTACCAATTGAATTATGTTTTGAGAAACACATTGTTAGGTGAGTTAGTTACTGTGCAGGCATGGAGTGTACTTATGCAAACTAACACGGTGGTGATGTCATTTGGTAATTGTTTGGGGCCACTCTCATGTAGGTGATCTGTTGTTGACCTGAAAGTCATTAAGCTATGATTGACAGTAGTATGATCTCAGCTATTGCTCAAAATTTATTCTCCAAATATCTTTCTCTCTTCAAAAGCCTTTGCCTGCCTTGTTCATTTATTCCCACTGTAATTCACTGGTACGTTTTATCTGTCAGGGGAGAGAAAGATAAGGATGCTATATGCCTTCTGCAAGTTCCTTTTTGCTCCCTTGTCACAAGTGTCTTTGGGGAACTTGGTCTCTGTTATGAGGATACTAGCTTCAGTCATGGCCCAAGGCCATATCTGGCAAGAGAGTAGCTCCTGTCTTTTTGTTTTCTTTGCATGACTACTACTAATGCTTTTGACACTGAATTACTGGAACTGGACTGACACTGGAGTCTTGGAACATATGACATGGTATAAAGCACCAATCTGGCTTCCATGAGGTGCCAAAAGCATTGTAACTGTTTCTTACCCTGTTTTCACTTTGTTCACTGGAAGACATATGCTGCTTGAGATCATTTTGCTCCTTGGACTGGAGGCTGGCAAGTTGGATGCTCCAAACCAGCTTCAGAAGCTTGCTCTGGGTCCAGAAAATCCATGCTTTTCACCATGAGTGCCTCTCTGATATCAGAGTCTAGACTCTTCAGATTCGTGGGGGGCAGGCATCAGTGTATGGTTCCCATTGCTGACCTCAAGTTCTGCCTCTATCAGCCTTCCTTCTATCTATTTTTACCTATTATCTTTAAAAATACTCACAGACCAGTTCTGTGTATTTCAGGTGCCAGAGAAGTGGATATAACTGAACCTCTTTTGAAGTCAGCCTTGTCACCTGCCCATAGTGATGATGGTACAGCAGAGAAAAAGAGAATCTGTCTTTGTTTCAGTGTTTAGCAACAAATAAATACCTGTGTGATCTTTTGGCACAATTTAAATTCACCACAAAGTACTGCATGGTGCTTTATGACATCATTATGTATTTGAAAAGTCCTTTTTAAAAATATCTTATTTATTGTTTTTTATTTTATGTGTATGAGTGTATTGCCTGCATGTATGTGAGTGCACCCATGTCGTGCAATGCCATGGAGGTCAGAAGAGCGCGTCGGATTTCCCTGGAACTGGTGTTAAGGATGGTTCGTAGCTGCCTTGTGGGTGCTGGGAGTTGAACCCAGGTCTTCTGCAAGAGCAGTCAGTGCTCTTAACTGTTGAGCCATCTCTCCAGCCCTGAAAAGTCTTTTATTTACTGTCTCTCCCCCATAGTCATTTTTTATTATAATGAACATAAACTAACTTAGTTTTGGAATTTAAATTTAAATCCTAGATTGTCATGTCTTCTTGGGTTTTAAAGCTTATCTTCTCTGTATTCACTAACAAATCTCTACCTTGTACACGTACTTCCTTGTTTCTTCTGGCTACATAACTGGTTGTTGGCTGTCCTCTATTTCCCTTCCTTACAGTCTCTTCTTTGGAATCTCATTCAGACTTAGGGCTCCCACTCTCACTTCATTTGAACAGTTCCTGTAGCTCTCTCTCTAGTGTTGGGTACTTTTCAAAAGTTCAGCCCCACTAAAAGCAGTTTTACTTTATGGTTGCTCTGGCCACTAGCACTGAAGGTGTCACGTTCAAGTCATTGTCTGTGTTATTGTTTGGTAAAGAATATAATTATTCTTGTAATATGAAATAATCAGTGCCTGGCTCTGGAACTAGGCCTGTCTAGCAAGGAGAGACTTGGCATTGCTTTTTTGAGCCTGGGGACTTTTTAGCTCATCAAGTCCAACAGTCAATACATAGCATAACTGATTTAAATAGTAAAAATGAGATTAGCAACCAAGTAAACCAGTGTTGAGAATGGAACAACTGTGGAATTATCTGAGAACTATAATTATCAAAAAAATCACAACATTGAATCTGTAGCCTGTGAAATAATGCCTGGTATACAATAAGTGATTAATAAACACTTTCAGTCTAATAATTTACATGAGCAAAATTAACATAGGCTTCCCTAGAGAATAGAATTAATATTGTGAAAATGGTGATCCTACCAAAAAGCAATCTATAGATTCAATGCAATGCCAATCAAAATATCCATGACATTCTTCAAAGAACTAGGAAAAAACATGTTAAAATTTATCTTTACTTACAAAAGACCCTGGATTAGCCAAAACAATCTTGAGCAAAAAGAGCAATGCTGGGGGGATCATTATACTATATTTCAAACAATATTACAGGGTTATAGCCATAAGAACAGACATGTAGATCAATGGAACAGAATAGAAGACACAGACATGAGTGCATGCAATTACAGCCACCTGGTATTTGACAAAGGTGCAAGAATACACAACTGAGCAAAGACAGCATCTTTAGCAAATGGTGCTGGCAAAACTAGATCTCCATTGGTAGAAGAACGAAATTGAACCCTTATCTTTCACCCTGTACAAAAATCAACTCCAAATGGATCAAAGACCTCAATATAAAACCTGAAGCTCTGAAACTGCTAGAAGAAAACATAGGTAGTAAACTACAAGAGATAAGTGCAGGAAAGGATTTTCTAAATTGGACATCAATTGCTCAAGCATTAAGGTCAACAATCAACAAGTGGGACCTCATTAAACTGAACTTCTGTACAGCAAAAGAAATAACCAAGGAAGTGAAGAGGAAAACCACTGAGTAGCAGAAAGCCTGCACCTGCTACACACCTGACAGAGAATTACTATCCAGAATATACAAAGAACTCAAAAAACAAAGAAGAAAATAAATGACTCAAAAGATGGGCCAAGGACCCGAATAGAAAGTTCTCAAACAAAGAAATAAAAAATGGCTAAGAAACACCTTAAAAAGTGCTCAGCATCCTTCATAATTACAGAAATGCAGATCAAAACCACTTCTAAGATTCCATCTTACCCCAGGCAGACTGGCTAAGATCAAGAGAACAGAAGACACCAAATGCTGGCAAGGATATGGAGAAAGCGGAATGCACATTCACTGCTGCTGGATATTCAAATTTGTGCAGCCACTATGGAAAGCAGTGTCTAGAACTGAAAAAAACTAAAAATGAACCTACCATATGAGCCAGTTATACCACTCTGTGGTATACACCCAAAGGACTCATCCTATTGTAGAGATATCTGTACATCCATGTTTGTTGCTTCCCTTTTCAAAATGGCTAAGAAATGGAAACAACCTAATTAATAATGAAAATGTGGTATATTTGTACAATGGAGTCCTACTCAGTGGTAAGGAAAGGCAAAATTATGAGATTTGCAGGTAAATGGATGGAACTAGAAACTATTATACTAAGTGAAGTAACAGACTCAGGAAAACAAGTGACATATGTTCTCTGTCATTTGTGAAGAGCCTGAGAGAGGAGGATAGCAAGAAACAGAGGTTACCAAGGGTGAAATGGGGAAAAATGTAGGTTTTAAAGATTATCTCCTCTATATTCACTAACAGATCTCTACCTTGTAAAAATGGGAAGGGAGGAGGGAAGGACATACAAGGAATCATGAGGTTTGTAGAGGGGAAGAAGGAACTCAAGAGAGCTTGAGGGGGATAATAGGAGACAGGTATTACCAAGGCGAAAATGGGGGAAATGTGGATACTTAAACTGGGGATGGAGGAGAAAGGAGAGAGAGAGAGAGAGAGAGAGAAAGAGAGAGAGAGAGAGAGAGAGAGAGGAGATATAAAAGAGGAGATATAAAGTTTAGGTGGTGTAAAGAACCAGAGGGACATGTATTCACTCAAAAACTCCCAGAAAAATGCACATATAATATCTGAACATGAGAGTATGTATACCTGAAAGCTAAATAACAGGAAACACAGTGCCAGACACAAGAAACCTCCCTTAGAGTTGTTGGTCTGGGTAGTCCAAGAGACTCCCCAAATAACACAGGCTATTGCTGAAGCCCTAGATTACCTCCCAGAACCTGAAGGCAACAGCCTATGCTAAAGACAGAACATAGTTTGGACACAGAACTTGGAACAATGGAGCTGGAACTGACTTGGAAGACTTGATCTCATAGTTCTAGAGGATACTATGCAAGCTGCTAAGGGAGAAAAATCTATCAGTGGTCCAACCCAGCTGTAAAGCCACAACCACTGGCACAACAAACTATCTCCATTGGTGTAGTAGTGGCACTTTAATCTAGGAGGTAATCTTCAGCAATCTAATTGGACTCCCTCAATTGGAGGGAACTCATGAGTGGTGCTGTAAATAGAGCCAAATACACATGGCTGGAGAAGTCATAGATCCTAGAGAAAAAATCCTATCTTTGTCATACCTCTAGACAAATGAAATTTCTTATTAAATGCTAAATGTGGATCCTTACATTTACAGACAAGAATGCTGTACACCACTCATCAAAGACGCTTCTTTTTGCAACAGATAGAGGCTATTATAGCATTCTACAGCTGGTCATAAATAGTGAATATATGTCTGAGAAATGCCCAGCCCTAAGTGACTATCTACAGTGGAACTTCTACAACCTAAGGCCCATGGAACATAGCAGAACAGGGGGTGAGAGAATACCAATGCATCCCTCAACTCTCACCAGTGAATCTTCCTAATACAACATAGTGTGATGCACACAGAAGGTCCCAACTGGTCAAGTTTTAGAGAATAAGAGACTGCAGAGATCATATCCCTGGATCAAACTCCTATACTAAACCTCATCCATCCATAGTTTAGAGACCATTGCAGAAGAGGGGGCAGAAAAAATTTAAGAGCCAGGATTGGTAAGGAAACAGGCTTTCAGGCCACTGGGAACTTGTTCATATGAACTTGCAGCAATGCTGACAGCATGCACAAGACCTGTGCCGACTCAATCAGACAAAAACCCAGCATAGAACAGGGGAAATGGGCAGCAGGTCCCAACACTAGCCGAGGAACTACTGCCAACTCATTACTGCTGGGTGAGGGAGAATAGATCTTCTTTAAAGGAATGACTCTAGATACGCTGACTAGACTCCAATGAACTTCCACTGAGTGCCATTTGGGTACAAACACTTGACTGGATAGGATTTGATGTATACGACAGAATGCATGAAATCTGGTAGATGGGGTATAGGGGATATGGATGGGGAAGGTCTGAATTTGATTACACTCTATTATATGAAATGAACAAAAACTTAATAAAAATATTTAGAAATATAACAGTAACAACAACAGCAACAACAGTAGTAGTAGTAGTAGTAGTAGTAGTAGTAGTAGTGGTAGTAGTAGTAAATATAATGGTTTGAAATCAGATCACACCTAGAATATTGGCTCTTTGGAGGTGGAAGCAGGAGGATCAGATGTTCAGGGTCATCCTGAGCTATATCGCAAGCTTGGCTAGTCTGGGATATATGAACTCCTGCCTTTAAAAAATGGTGATAAATATTTCAAAGAAAGATAATGCAGGAAAGCATATACAGAAGGGTATGGGGTGAGTGGTGGACTTCAGCTTACAGTAACCAATTCTTAGTGCAGAGGTGCTACTTAAGCAAAAGTTTGCAGGAGGTTATTTAAGCATATGGCTAACAGGAAAGAACATTCTAATTCCAGGAGTGACACTGCAGAGTCACAGGCTCAGGGCCGTGGTATCCCTGGTGGATTTATGAAGCAACATTGGTGGTGACAACAACATATGGTGGAGGAAAGTAAGGAAAGAGATCATTTAATTATTTATTCCTCTCTTTCTCCCTCTTTCTCTGCTTTTCCTCCTCCTCCTTGAAATGTGGAGAAAGCCTAAGAGTTGGCTGAGAAGGAGCACACACAGAATAAAAGAGAGCAGTATGACTGCTGGGAAGCATCCTGGCTCACTTGCCATCAAAGGTAGAACAAATCATGTATGACTAGCAAACAAGGTGTCTGTGCTCTCAAGCAATTCATCTGCAACCATGTTGAGTGGCACAGGATGAAACATGCTGTTACCCAGGGTTATGATTTAACAGAGTAGGTACACTGAAATGAAAGAGGGCAGGGGTGCAAGAAGGATGCAAATCAATTATAACAATTAATAATGGAAGTTTAAGGGTAAAGGGGAAAGGAAGGATGCAGGGAGATAAGGAACTGATTGTGCATGCAAGAGCTTAATGACTATCAGCAGGAAAATCAGAGGGAGTGAGCTATAGAGGGACGGTGTGCTGGATGGAGAGAGAAAGTTTGAATTTCTAGTTTATGGATAAGAAGGTTTGCAGTTTCTAGTAACCTGGTTTAGAACATGCCATGGAAATGACTGGCTAAGATGGAAGGGATGACAAAATAAACGGAGCGAGAGGCTCAGGCACTGAAACGCTTATTTACATAGGTATCTAACCCATATGAGTGAGCTACAGGCATAATGTAGTTGGTGTCTGTTTAATCTGTTGCTCATGATCAAATTGGGTCTATTCCAAGGATGCAATCATGGTTCAACATAAGCAAATCAATAAATGTGGTATGCTATTTAAACAGGATGAAATGCAGGAAAGACAAGACCATGTTAATAGATACAAAAAATGTATTTACAAAATTAAACATTAACTCATGATAAAAACACTGAACATATTATAGAAGACACATGCCTAAACACAATAAAGGCCATTTATAAGCCAACAACCAAGATTATACTAAATTCAGAAGAGCTGAAAGCTTTCTTAAGACTGAGAAAAAGACAAGGACGCTCATTTTCACCACTTTTATTCAACATGATGTTAGAAAGTCTAACTAGAGCAATCAAACAAGAGAAAGAAATAAAGGCCTCCAGCCTGAAAAAGAAGTCAAATTGTCGGTGTTTACACATGCTATTATCATTTATATAGTGAAGGCCCCACAAAATCCACACTCGAAAAAAACCCAACTTGTAGAACTAATAATGAATTCAGCAAACTGGATACAAAATCATACAAAAATAGTTTCTATTTTCTACTAGCAAATTGTCTGAGCTAGGAATCAAGAAAGCAATCCCACTTACACAGCTACAAAAATTTTAAATGCTTAGGAACATGCTTAAGCAGAGGTGAAAGATGGCTAAAGTGCAATTAAGTCATTGATGACAAAAATTGAACAGGACATAAGGAAGAAAGCCATTTCTTGCTCATAATTGGAAGAATCAGTATTTCCATAGTGTTCACAATACCTGTTGATTTAATGCAATCCTTATCAAAATATCAATGAAAAATTTCACAGAAGTTGAAAAACAACCTTAAAATTTAAATAAAACCACTGCTGAACAAACAAAAAAAAATAAAAAAAACAAACAAAAAACATTTAATGGCCAAATCTTCATTGAGAAAAAAGAAGACATTATACTATTTCATTTTAGAACATACTCTGAAGCTGTAGAGATCAAAACAGCCTGGTATTAGCATAAATGTAGACACATCAATGGAACAGAAATGAGAACCTAGAAGCTATAACACACATTCACAGAATACTGATTTCAGACAATGCTAGTAAAAACACATGCTGGAAAATATTTAAGGCAAATACTTCAAGACACTGAAGTGGAGTTTACAGATAAGACCCCTAAACACAGGAAACAAAACAGAAAATTGAAAAATGGGGCCATACCAGACTAAAAGTCCACTTAATAAAGAGAACAATCAGTAAAATGAAGGCATAGCCCATTAGATGTGAAAATTATTTGCAAACTATATATTTGAGAAAAGATCAATATCCAGAATATATAAGGAACTCTAAAACACAAACAAATGAAAAACCCCAAAACAAATCACTAAAAACAGGCAACAGAAGGAAACAGGTATTTTTCAAAAGAAGACATGCAAATGGCCAATGGGTACATGAAAAGGTATTGGCCTTCACCAATAACCAGGGAAATGCAAATTGAAGTCACAATGAGATATTATACCACTCCAGGAACAATGGCTATTATAAATATGACTAAAGATGAAAAATGTTGGTGAACATATGGAAAAAAGCAAGCCTTGTATACTGTGGTGGGAAGGTTAGTATGGAAAATAGTGTAGAGATGTAAAGCACGAAATGGCTTCCTTCCTTATGTCCAAAATGTTGGTGAGCATATGGAAAAAAGGAAACCTTGTACAGTGTGGTAGGAAGATTAGTATGGAAAATAGTGTAGAGATTTCTCAAGTATTAAGAAGACGGGCAGGAGAGGTGGCTAATGGTTCAGAGCATTGTTTACTCTCACAGAGTTCCAGGGTTCAGTTCCCAGCACTCACATGGCAGCTAAAAACCATCTGTAACTCCAGTTTCGGGGTATCTGACCCCCTCTTCTGACTGCAGGTATTATGCAACATGAGTGCAGTTACATACATGCAGGCAATACACTCATACAGATAAAGTAACAAAATATTTTTAAAAAGAAAATAGAACTAACATACGATCCAGCAATCCCTTCACTGGGTAAATATACCGTTGGGAAATGAAGTGAGTATGTCAGAGAGACATCTGCATGCACATTTGTTGCAGCACTATTCACAATATCCAAGAAATTGGAAAAATTTCTCCCTTAGATGTGGATAATAAAATGAGACACATATACAAGTGAAATAGGAGTCAGACATAAAAAGCCTGAAATCCTGTCATTTGTAACAACATAAGTGGGTATCATTATGTTAAGTGAAGTAAGCAAGGTGCAGAAAGAGAAGTACCACATGGCCTCATTCTCATGTGGATTCTAAAAAAGTACACTTTGTAGAGAATGGAGGCGTGCTTACCAGAGCCTGGGGAGAGTAGAAGGAGGAAAGGTGGAAAAAGGTTGATGAAGGATTATAGTGAGTTGGAAACAATAAGTTTCGGTGTACTGTTGAACAGCACGGCTGGTATAAATAATAGTAATGTACTGTGCATTCCACAAATCTAGAAGAAAGCATTTTGCAAGTTTTCACCATGAAGAAATGATAAATATTTGAAGACATAGATATTTTTAATCTGATTTAAACATTACACAACATATATATGTATTGAAATATCACAAGTTGTCTCATTAAAGGTTTTTAACATATCAGCTAAATTAATTTCACTAAAATTGTCTACAGCTTTTTGTTTTGTATAAATTTTATATTAAACATTTTTAATGCATTACATTTAAAAGTTTTTGTTGACAGGGCTGCAGAGATGGCTCAGTGGCTAAGAGCACTGACTGCTCTTGCAGAGGACCCAGGTTCAATTCCCAGCACCCACATGGCAGCTATGAACCATCCTTAACTCCAGTTCCAGGGGAATTGAAGCCCTCTCCTGACCTTCGCAGCATTGCATGACACAGGTGCACTCACATGCATACAGACAATATACTCATACAGATAAAATAAAAATAATATATTAAATTTTTTTGTTGACATGTGCAAGATAGTTTTTAAAAAATATTTTATTTATTATTTTCATTTTGTGTATAGGCGTGTATTGCCTGCATGTAGGTAAGTGCACCCGTGTCATATGTGCTGGATAGTTTTAAAATCTCAACATGCCACAACTTAGAATCATCTGGGAAGAGAGTTGGTTTTTATTTTTTTATTTGATCCTTTTTCCTAATTTTTATTGAATTATTCTGTGCATTTCATATAATACATCTTAATCATATTTAGAACCCCTCCTCGATCTGCAACCTCCTAGACCACCCCCCACAATTTTCATGCATTTTGTCATATATAGTAAGGCCAACGAGTTAAGTTTGTGTCATCAGGTGTCCTTAAGTATGAGTTAATCCAATCCAGTATGAGCCTGGTCAGCCTATCTAGTATCACTCCCTTTAAAACAAAACAAAACAAAAACCTCTTGGGACTGGATAGATGGTTCAGCGGTTGAGAGTACTGATTGTTCTCAGCACCCATATAGTAGCTAACAACCGTCAGCTAAGATTAGGGTCATCTGTCCATTTCCTCAGTTCTGTGCTGGGTTTTTGTCTGTTTGAGTTTGCATGAGTCCTGTGCATGCTGACACCATTGCTGCAGGTTCATATGAGCACAGTCCCAGGAGCTTGTAGGACTCTATTTCCATATGGTTATGTACCTCCTCCCTGGCTCTTATAATCTTTCTGTTCCCTCTTCTGCAATGATCCCTGAGCCATAGGTGGGTGTCGTTTAATATAGGAGTTGTGTCCAAGGACAAGCATTCTGCAGACTCTTAGACTTTACACTTTGGTCATTTGTGACATTTGTGTACTTGGCCCTCTGTTGCATGAGGGAGCTTCACTAATGAGAACTGAGATATTCATCATTGTCTTCTTTACCTTGTTCTATGTTCTGTAAGCCTTAGGTGTAGAGGTTACATTGTAGATGTGCCACATAGGCTTGGGCAATTCACAGGCAATGTCTGTGTATGACCAGTTGTGGTACTCTGAAATAGTCTCTATAGGGTGAAAAAGAAGCTTCTTTGATGAATGGAGACTGGGATATTTGTCTGTAAATATAAGAATACATATTTTTCACATAGTGAGAA
Source organism: Nannospalax galili (assembly GCF_000622305.1). Classification (NCBI taxonomy): domain Eukaryota; kingdom Metazoa; phylum Chordata; class Mammalia; order Rodentia; family Spalacidae; genus Nannospalax; species Nannospalax galili. The sequence goes on along the minus strand of NW_008342018.1, from coordinate 10,331,488 downwards.
ATTGCATTAGTCTAGGGATGTGTCAGTTTGGGGGTTTTCTCTAAGATCTATGACCTTTCCAGCCATGTGTGGTTGTTTACAGTACCACAAATGAGTTTCCTCCCATTGAGTGGGCTTTTAGCACAGTTGGGTAGCTTGATTTCCCCCAAGATAAAAGTGCCACTATTTCACCGGTGTCATATATTGTGCAGATCACTGATGTGGTTACTTGGCCTTGAAGCTGGTGTTGGATCATTGATTGATGCTTTCCCTTAGCACCTTGCATAGTACTTTCCAAAATTATGACAGCTCGCTTTCAGAGGAGGTGGATTCCAGGTCAGTTCCAGCTCCATTTCTCCAAATCCTGTGTCCGAAGTATGTTCTGACTTCAGCAGTAGGGTCTTACCTTCAAGTTCTGGGAGGCAGTCAATGGCAGTGGTAATAGCCTGTGTAATTTTGGGAGTCTCTTGGACCACCCTGGCTAACAACTCAAAGGAAGACTTGTCTGACACTGTTTCTCATTATGTAGCCTTTAACTATACACATGGACTCATGTAGAGATATTGTATGTGTAATTTGTCATTAGGTTGTTGGACTAGTATGATTTCCTCTGGCTTTTACATTAGCTAGGCATTATTTGTCTCTCCTCTCTCTCTCCTTGTCTAACCCTTGCACCATGGTTTCCCCATTTAAAGTGTCCCCTTTTTCTCTATTTATCCCTTGATAACATAATACCAGTCTCCTATGGGACCACCTCTCTTGAGCTGCTCCTGAAAGAGAGTCTTCATGAGGAATTATCTAGATCAGCTTGACCTAGGGTATGCCAGGAGATTAAAGATTGGTAAAGCCTCTGGAAAATGTGACATGTTTTATTTCCTTCAAGTGAGCTCATGCACCCGAGGTCCCAAGGACATTTTATAGGAAATCACACAAAGTAGCTTCTTGCCAAAATTGTTATATAAAATATTACAGAAGGGCCAAGAATACTGTTTACTCATAGTTCCCCAGACACACAGTAGTGGCCATGTTAACTGAGTAATCCTGGAAGTCCATTTGTAGCCATGTTGTCTAAGTCCTTATCTGGTCCTCATGGTCTTTATTCCAGTCAGTCAACTGTATTATTGCTAATTGAGGTGGAAGGATCCACCCTGAATGTGGGCTGTACCATTTCATTGACTGGGTTATGAACTTTATAGGACAGGGAGAAAGCTGGATGAAGCACAAGAAAACAGTAGCGTGGGTATTTTCTTATTCTCTGCCATTGACTATGGATATGATGTTACTCACTGCTTGAGTTCCTGCCCTGATTTCTCCCCAGTGATGGATTGTAACCTGGAATTATAAGACAAACCTTTAAGTTGCTTTGGGGAAAGGTGTTTTATCATAGCAACAGAAAATGAACTAGAACATGTTGAGAGGTGTGGTGTGATTCTGCTGAGTGACCACATATATTTGGTTACTTTGTCTGTGGTAATGCTGAAGCCTTAGTTGAGACTACCTTAATCCACAGAAGACTGGTAATATTTGCTTCTGGCAGAGTCAAGACTGTGAAATCAACCTGAGACCAGATAAGACATGGGGGTGAGCAGTGTAGGCACAGATTCCCAGGAGACACTAACTCAGGGTTGTGAGCAGTATGTCTTAGGTCTACACCCTAGGTACTTCTTTTGTTTCACAAAGTTGGTCCTGCCAGAAACTTCTTAAATTTACCTCAAAGTTCTTAATTTATCGTGGAGTTCAGGTTCAACTTCCTTCTAATGCCAATGACCCTAAGGTTCTGTCTTCTTAAGCTTCTTTGACTGTCTTCTGTATTCCTTACTTTCAGTTTGTCTCAGTTTGTCAAAGACATAAGAATCCACGTTGGGCAATCTCGCTCTGGATTGTTCATGGCTCATCATTTCTGTTCAAATCGATGTTCTTTTGTCCTTTGTTTGGTTTAGAGTCTCTTCATTTTATCATAAATCATCAATGCATTAAATGCTATTTATTCATAATTTAAATTCATTATTGTTGAAGAAAGCATTAAATATATAATCTACTATATATTTGAAATTGCTACCTAATTTCTTTAAAGATCAGCATTTTCATGCCACATCTGATTGGAAAAATATACCTTAAATTTTAGGCATAATTCACTCCCCATCCCCACCCTGACTGATTAAATGTAGAAAAGAAAGTGCAGACAGGAGGCTGAGTAGTAAGCATATGCCGGAATGATTAGCTTGACCTTCAATAATAGAATAATTTTTATTTTTGACTCATTCAGTGTTCCTGATCTCAAAATAGTACTGTTAAGAGTTTGGTGATTTTCTCTCCCAGCTGTGATTAGGCCCTTGCTAAGCAAGTGAGCCTGGTCAGGCTCAGAGAATGATTTGCTCACAAATAAGCCTCTAGATGTGGTGTATGCTCCAAAGCCAAGAAAAATTAAAAGTGAAACTCTCACAAGGTGGAACAGAAAGTTTTAATTTCACACTAAATGTCTGGTGAACAAATACTAATTATTAAGTGTTCTACCTGGGTGATTATTGGAATGAAAAACAGTTGATTTATTTAAGAAGTCAAAGTATTTTGTTGAAAGATTTGAAATTTTGTTAGAGGGTAACATGAGGAAGAAACAAAGTGATCATTTATCATTTCAAGGGCAAAAGCGGAATAAAGTGGCCTTAGTCTTAGTTCAGTTTAAAAACAATATAGAATTCCTCTGAGACTTAGAGTCGCTCATGCAGAAAGGGTACTGGACTAGGTGTCTAAGGTGGCAGCTGCAAGTGCTATTCGCATGCTGTTTTAAAGGTGTCACGAGGCTGCTCAGAAGCAGACAGGCCTGGGCTGAATCAAACTTTTGCCTCTACTGCTTGGATTAGATTGCCATAGCTAGTTTTAGTTTTGACAAAAAACCAGACATGAGAACCTAATTAGGATGTTTGAGCTCTGAGCAAATATGCATGGCATATGCTTAGCAGAGCGATTGACACATACTAGATGTTAAATAAATATATTAATATTTTTGTTGCTTTCTGCCTTGTTCAGGGAAAGTATGCCAAGTAAATTACAAGCATAGATCATCATCCTCCCTTTTTATGTAGCACTATTTGTCTTAATTGAATGAAAAACATTAACAGCACACAATTTTCTGAAGTAGCAGAAACCTGAATATTCGTTACTGCTGCTGTGTTGTAGCCACCTGCTGACAGGTAATCTCAGAGGTCTAATTTTAGTAGCAATTGCTGCCATTAGAATTTTACCACTCAAATTATCATGTCATAAAGAAAACCTTTGCATTTGGACAGTCCTGTTTCTCATGCACACATAGCCACAAGCTGGGTTTAAGTGACTGAGATAACCAACTCTATTCTAGTCATATTCTACATCTTGTTATATCGGTGAAAAATTACTGTACACTGTCCTCTTTGTTTGTTGAAGTTCTATTACTGGTACAATGTGTGTGAACCTTGTATTCATCTCCAGTGCCACTCAGTGGCTGGCACAGAGGAATATGTTTAGCCTGGTCACTTACATTCATCTCAGACTCCATGAAGCTTGAGAGAAGCATTTCAGGAAAATGTTCAGAAATTAAGAGGTTAGAATTGTGACTTTTATGTCTTTGGGACATGGATTATTTTATCCAAAGGAGTGGGCAAGAAAATAACCAGCATGAAGTAATCGGGAGACTTTGTGATTGCCAAGTAATGGACTTCACTTGTGGGCTAGGTCAAATTACATTAACTGAGTTGATCACAAATAATAGTTTCAAGCACCACTATATCATGTAATTACCTTAGATCCAAAATATTATAATTAAGACTCTAGAGTGAACTTAGACTTTCTCCTTATCTCTGAATTTGATGCTGTCCTGGTTTATCTCACATGGTTACCTCTTGTTTTTGTTTTGAGGCAGATTCTCAGGATGGCCTTGAACTTGCTACATAGCTGGGGATGACCTTGAATTTTAGGTCCTCGAATTTCCACCTCCCAACTGCTTCAGTTACAGAACTGTACCACCATCATTTATGTAGCATTTGGGATCAAACCTAAGACTTTGTGCATGCCAGGTAAGCAAGCATTCCACCCCTGAACTACGTCCACAGGCCACCGTTTGCTCATCTTGTCACCTGCAGCAATAACACCCCTTTCTTTCCCAAAGTCCTATTCCTCATCCACCTTCTTAATAGTGACAGCACAGGCCCTGGGGTCAGATCATACCATCTCTGCTCAGCTGTTCATTTAACAAGTGTAGATATGACATCTGAAGGGCTGTCTGCATTTCTCTACTTCCTGCATATGCAAGTCACTTTACTTTGGTGTGTGTGCCAAGAAAACCACTAAAACTATCTTTACTGAGGTCGAGGTCACAAATGACTTCTGAGGCTTTTCTTCAAATAGAAAATGTTTTTTATCTTTGTTTTTGATCTTTTTAAAAAAAATTGTGGTATAATTTTCATGACACCTTTAAAATTTAAACCTTAATATAGTGAGATTTATCTATGTTAAGAGTACATTTTTTATGAGCTTGGTGAACATATGCAGCCATTTAATTGCTACTATAAACAAGTTTAAGACCTATCCTATATCTTCTTCCAGAGTTCTCATATGGTTTTTATCACCACCACTCCAAACATCCTGGGCCCGGCCCCAGAAAACCAATAATCTGATTTCTTCCACAACTTTTGACATTTTATTAATTTAGTATATACAAATTGTGCCTTGTCCATTTTACTTGGCATGATGATCTGAAGTGCATTCATGTGGTTTCATGTGTCAGTCATTCATTCTTTTTTATTGTTTTATAATACTCCATTATATGAAGGTGCCACATTTTGCTTAGCTACTTGATGGATATTTGTGTTTCACTCAGTTTTTAGTTGTAATGGAGGCCTCTGCAAGAGTTTTTGTGTGTGATTTATTTCTAATTCCATTTTTTTAGGGAATATGCTGTGTATGAACTCAATGCTTTTAAATCATTGCAATTTGTCTACTGTCAGTTTATGACCTCTATTCTCCTTTTAGCAATTCAAAGAATGTGTGCTCTGTTGTTGGACTGGGTGTTGTATAGACATGAGTTAGGTCAAGTTGTTTCATAGTGCTTCCAGTTCTTTTACATTCTGTGTATTCAGGCTCTTGTTGGGTTGACCAATGCATGCAGAGTTACAGTTTCCCATATTTCCTCACATGTCTGGTATTTGCCAGGCTCCTTGGAGGTCTCTTGCATGTGCTTCATACAGAAGTTATCTAAGGACATTTGTGTGATTTATTATATAAGTACTTCTCTGGTCTTTTATGTCATGAATCTCCCAGTTAAAATTTAAAAGATATTTTTATTCATTCTTTGAGAATTTCACACACATATGTAAACCATTTTGATCAAATCCTTCCTCTCCAACTTCCTCTCCCAGCACATTTCCCTCCCAACTTCCTATATTCTTTTAATCACTGAATCCAGTTGGTGCTGTTGGAATGTTCACAGGTGCAGGACAGCAGGGAGCACAGGAGAAACCTGCCTAGGAAACAGCTTTGAAGAAAACTGGTGATTTTTCTCCCATCAACTGCCAGTAGCTCCTCAGCTAGGGGCACTTTCAGTTGCTTTGCTCTTCATTTGCCTCTGATAAGCAAATCTACAGGGTTTCAGAGTGTGAACTGGGTGGGACTGGCACTGACAAGAAGGCTACTAACTCTTAGCTAAGAAGCAGTTTTCCACAGGAAAATAATTCTGAGGTTGCTCCTGGCTTTTGGTTTTCTTCTGGTGCCTAGAAGTGGAGCTGTAAATGATTTTGTTCACATTAATATTTGATTTATGAGGAATAGAACAGCTCAAATTTCTCATGTCAGCATTCACCTCAGTAGATCTTGCCCCCCTTCCTTAAAAGCTCTCCTTCGGGGTGGCAGGATACTCAATATTTGGGTACTCTTTCTTAAGTTTTAAGTCCTCTGACTATTCACGTGTCTTGGTGTTTAGGACAAGTGTCCCATGGTAAACGAGTGACTTCTTTTGGCTTCTTGCCTCACTGAACCCTCCTAGCGTAGCAGGGCTCATTTATCTTCATAGCTTTCAGAGCCACTATAAGCTGCCTCTACAGTTCTCATGTCCAGCTAGACTTTCCCTTTTAACTCTTCACCCTTTTATTTATCCATTATCTTTTCATTTATTTATATCCATTTCATTTTCCATTATCTGCTTTATTGGCAACACAAACACATGTCCAAAATAGAATGCAATCTTTTTGCCTGACCTGGCTTCTTCAGGGATTCCTGGCTCAAGAACACAGCCATCACCTGCATGGTCTGTGGTGTCCTTAATATACCCACATCTCTCCACACAGCTCCACAAATGACCACCGCAGAGTACTGCCCACCTCATCTTCTAAACATCTGTGGGATATTACCAGTATTTTTATGTACATTATATAATCTGAACTGCTAACTTATTCTTTTATTTTTGAGAATTTCATACATGAGTATCATATTTTCATTATTTCTACCCCTTCCAGCCCCCTCAAACTCCTCCCATGTCCCCACCACTCCTCAATAACTTGTCCTTTTCTTTATTATTGTTATATGTACATACGTATATACATTTTAAATTGTTCATCTATAATGCATTGAGTCCCTTTACCAAGATTTTTGGTTTTGTTTTGTTTGAGACAGGATTTTCCTGTAGCCCTATCTGGCCTGAAACTCTTTATGCAGACCAGGCTGGCCTTAATCTCACAAAGATCCACCTGCCTCTGTGTCCTGAGTGCTGGGATTAAGGCTGTGTGCCACCACACCTGGCTCTAACTCATTCTTAAACCACTTAAAAGCATTGGCCTTATTCTATCTGTGTTAGATACTTTGTTGTCACTGTGACCAACATACCTGATAGGATCAACTTAAGTGAGGAAAGATTTATTTGGCTCACAGATTCAGAGGGTTTTCCACCATGGCAGAGAAGGCCTGGAGGTGGGAGTGGTTCAGTCCATAGCATCCAGAACATGAGATGGCTGCTGTTCCATCCTGTCTAGGAAGCAGACCAGAACCAGTGGCAAACATAACCTTCAAAGACCTGCCCCAAGCGACTTACTCCCACCAGCCAGGCCCCACTTTCTAAGGTTGCACAGCTCCCCCTAAAAGTGCTACCAAATGGGAACAAATTACTTCAGACTGGAGCCTGTGAGGACATACATCATTCAAATAATAACAGCATCTATATATTGTTTTTTATTTACCATATGGCCACTAAGGTGAGAGAATCACATAATTACAGAGTCAAGCTAGCTCTACTATGATAAAAGCAGAAGAACCCACTCCAGGGGTCCTCTCCATTTCAGCTACCTCCTGATAGTAGGTAGGCCCTTGTATCTTAGATCAGCCTTGCATCAGTTCCCCTTTCTGATACTATTAGCCTTATTATTTGGAGTTAGGTAGAAACCATTAGATAATGGAAATAATGTTCACTATTTGGAAACTTATGCAGGTTTTTTTTTTGATAGTTTTGCTTCATGTCTTTGTTTTGATTAGATACAGTGTAATTTTCATTCATCTCAATATGGAAGTCCTCTATATTGAGAAATCCATGTTGAGTCTTCCATTAGACTATACAATCTCCAAAATGACCATGCCTTATTGAAGTGCCTGGCACATAAAAAATCTTCAAACATTATTTGTGAATGGTCTTCTTTCTTTTAAAATATATAATTCAAGGTTTCCACTCAAACACGCTTCCTTAATTAGTTTAATTTTATGCATTTGTTCTGTCCCAAGAGGAACTCCCAGAGCAGATTGTACTAAAGCTGATGTCAGAGATCATGCCTTTTAAATTAACATTAATTAAGGCAATTTGTAAATAGTAAAGCATGGAATAGACTGACTCTAGAGCCATGGTCTCCTTAACATCTCTGGCTGCTGTGACTTGCTTATGTCCACTTACTAAAAAAAAAATATCAAGGACTATGGAACAGCTTCCCTATCAAAACACATTCCAATAAAACAAAGAAAATTGAACAAGTTGAGAGCTTCAAATGGGATAACCAGCTGCTGCAGCTACCTTTCAATTAGTCAGAGTTAGAAGCCAATAATACAGAGTATAGTTGGGTAGAGGGGAACAAAAATTAGGTCAGCTGAATGAAGTATTTTAACAGGTTGGTCAAGGTGAAAAAGGAATTAGAGAAAGAATTTAATTTGATGCACTGGCATGTGTTTGAGAGGGAGTTGAAATCAAGTGTGGTTTTGGTGTGGGTGCAGATCATTAAGCTGATCTATAATTGAGGGAGAGTTTCCATTCTTCTAATTGGTTGATGCCATACAGACAGGGCTTACCTTAGATCTATGCTATGTGTTCTTTGTCGGTCCCAGCTGGAAGCACTGGCAGCTAAGCTACGAAAACACTATAAAGCAGCTTTGCTTGTTCTATGAGGCCTTCCAATGTGGGGTTCTCCATGGGGAGTGATGCTGTTTTAGAAGAAGGGAACTTGCAGAGACAAAAAGAAGGACATTGGCATTCATCAGAACACAGCCAGTGGCCTGCTTTAATCAGAACCAAAACCTTACCAGGGATGAGCACAGTTTATCTCCTGTTTTCTCTTGTATATTATTCACCACACTATTTTTCTTAAATTAGAAAACAATATTAATTCCCCTCTTCTGTTCCTTTATAATTCTGGAGTTACTTTTATTTTTCAGCTTTATCTTGGCTTTCACTTTCATGGCTGACCAGAGTTTTTTGGATTTCTTTTTTGATACATCCCCTTCCCCGTGGTTATTCATTTCCTCGTGAACTCCATTTAAATGCATTCCCAGAGAATGTGATAAGGCTGGTCAAAAAGTAGATAACGTGTAATTGCTAACTTCACGTCAATCATGAAAAATTAACTTTATCTTTCTTAGATGGAATAGTATGTGAAATGAGAAATTTGAATATTTTCAGGGTAGAGAATCCTTGCCTCACTTGATTGCTTTAAACCAATTGGAGAGACTTTAAAAGAAAAAAAAAAAAAACAATTGAACACTGGCTCTCCATGGCTCTTTTGCTACCAGGCACTGTCTCCTTTATGAAGCTCATATGACAACATAATGAACACACAGCACAGCTGTCAAAGGAAGTGTTTGAGCACTTGTGAAATTATAGACTGCTGAGAAATGACAAGTGTGCCATTACCTCTTGCTGCATTTAGAACAAATAAGCCACCTGCCCTTTAGGTATCATCTGATCTGTTTGAATAGACTGCTGTATAGACCCACACAGAAGACTCCAAACTTTTTCTTCTGTGATTTCTGCTCAGAGAATTGCAGTGTCAGCACCTCATGCTCTCCTTTTTCAGTGCCTTCCTCTTTGGCTCAGTCCTGGCATACATTTATAAACAGTTAATGTGTCTCTCATGTTGTGTTAGAGAAGTCTCATCACAATTACTTTATTGCTTTATCTACCTGCTAAGCCAATCTTGAAAACCTTATGTATGTTGTTACCTAGTGAGTGGATGGTTTGACCATGTTCTGGCTCAGAGTCAAATGTCCTTTTCTATCAGACATAGGCTTATTAGAAATGTTCAAGGATTGCATTACCAATCTGAGATGGGTAAAATAACTCAGCTATGATGGCAGCATGACTAGCTCTTATGCCTTTTTGTGTTCCTGGTCCATATTCTAGTGTGGGGAATTTAGTGTGTCCTGTACCTGACACATTGAAGCTGGGTAAGTTTGAGGAAAACTTGATAAAGAAATTAGTCACTAACATAAAAGGGCCACAGATCTGTCTGATCTCAGCCTACACAATCCCTAAATGGGGCAAAGTGGCACTAAGATCACATTCTCCTTCCCAGGGTCTCTGTGCTCCCAGAGCGATAGTGCCACCTTCCACTTCTTTCATGGGCTCCTTTCCCAGCAGTACTTCGAACCTAAGGTTTAAGGAGAGATCAAAATGACATTTAAATGATATCACTTGGAGTTCACGATAGAAATTGTAGAGAGATTTACCCCCTTCTTTGGGTTGAGACCATGGACTACCTTCCCCTAACATGAGTGCTGGTTGTTAAAAGGGGGAAAGCTGTGCACATTTAATCTCTGAAATCTGTGGATCCCATAGGAACTTATGCTCTGATGGGGGATGGGATGTAGCTGAGTTCAACAGAGGCAGAAAGTAACCAAGGGCTTTGTCTCCATCTAATTTGGTGACCTCATCAAGATGGAGGCAACCATGTGACTTGGCAATTATCTTGGGTACTGACATCATCAATATGCAGACAGCCACATGATTTGATCACTATCTTTGTTAGTAACATCATCAAATTGGCAGTGACCATGTGACCTCCACCATCTTGGTTAGTGCAACCATACTGCATAAACCAAAATGGCAGCACCCATAAAACTTCTTCATACCACTGAGCCTTCAGGAATACCTCAGGAATTTCCCAAACCACAAGTCAGGCATCCCAATCCTCTTCTCCCAATTTTTTCTCTTGTTTTTCACTTTCCTGGACAACTAATGGGATGATGGAAGGAGGGGACTCAAACATGAGCTCTATTGCCATGTGATAAGGTCAATCCGTTTTTGTGTCAGCCCTCCATGGATTTCTGCCTCATCACGGTCTGGGAACTCCTGCTTTTGTTTTCCCTTTCCAGTTGTTGTGACACAGACCAGTGAAGGGAAAAGCATTCTGACTCTCCCTGCATGGTGTACCCCTTCCAACCTTGTGCTCAGGCCTACTCCTGCTCTTTCTGCCTCAGATCTCTGGACTATCCTTTTAGTCCAGACCCACCCACTGCATCCTGATTTCCTTCACCGAGACTAGCTCAATTCTCTAGCTTAGTTTGCTAGATTTTATTAGACAATCCACAGGCTGTCCTTACCCCCACCATGCCTTTGGCCACCTGATCTACCTGCTGCAGAGCTTTCTACTACCCTCTTAACTCAGATCCCTCTGACAGCACTTCTATGCCTTGTACCTCATTCCCCTGTACTCTGAGCAGCCCTACACGCTCCTCATACTCTGTCCCTCTCCTAGCCTTGGGCAAAGCCTTAGGCTCTTCCTGCCTTAGATTCCTGGGCTAGCCTCTTATCCCAGACTCTGCCCAGCTGCCTTGTGAATCCCTGCACCCAGGCTAGCTGCAGTCTCCAGCTTCCAGGTCCACACCTACTCTGCCTAGTTTGCTGGACTTTCCCCAGGCTGTCCCCACCACCACCTTGTCCTTACCCCACCTCCAGCTCTGCCTGCCACTGACCAGCCTACTACCCTACAAAATCTTGAAGTACATACCAACTAACTTTTCATAACTGAACAAAAAGTAACCAAGCTACATTAACAATATAAACAGAACCAAATTTCAACTAAACAGAGGCAGAATAGAACTTCTTATCAGACACACAACCAACAAAAGACCTCCTTATGCCCAAATGACAATGCAAAAATATAAATAATATGAAAAATAAAGAGAATATGTTCCCAACCAAACCCATCAGTCCTACAGAAGTGTACTACAATGAGAATCACCTTGAGTAACCCACAACGCAGAATTTAAAAGAACAATCATAACCATGATCAAAGAAAGAACAAAGAAAAAACAACTTAAAGAACTCAGAGAGGACAGGCATAAACTTGTGACAGAAGCTCAAGAAAACACAAATATGCAGGTGAATGAAATAAAAACAATTCAGGACTTGGAAAGCGAACTCACAAATGAGATTGAAATATTGAAGAAAACCCAAATTGAAATGAAAATGGAATTTAAAAACTCAGTAAGTCAAACTGAAACGACAAGCAGAATGAAAGAAATGGAATACTGAATGTCAAGACTGATGTCTCTTTCCTGGCACCTTCCTTTCCTCCCTATGTCCTTTAGATAACACAAATAAAGTCCAGTTGTTTAGATAAGCCCAGTGGAGGGCTTCCCCAAATACCACACTTGATTCTCCTGTTTAGCTGGGAGAAGCCAGATCAGTCATTGCCTCAATTCCATAATGGCACTTAAAATTTCCTCTTCATAGGAGGGAATAATGGAAACAAGATGTAGAAATTGACTAGGCAGTTTAGGGTAAAAAGCCCTCCCCCCAAATGTAACCGATTTCTTTCTTGTCTAAAAGCCAGAAATATCATTGAGCCTCTTGAAAGCCTTGTCTTTGCCAGAGGCCAGAGGTCCTTGAAGTGTTTGGTGGCTTTGATCCTTGATATGGTTTCTAAATGATTTTAGGGCTTCCTCTTCAGAAAAGGAATATAAGGTCCTATTCAGCAAAACTCCTGTTCAAGAGAATACAGTTGCTATTCTAGTTGGAGACGATTTTCTAGTAGGGCTGAGTTAATCACTTGGCCAAGGGACCACCCCTAGGAAGATGTGTTTTCCTAAGGCATGCTAAAGAGATAGGCAGAAAAATTACACCAAAAACGAAATTTTCTTTCCAGAATGTCTACCCTTATGTAGTAGCTCACCGGACACAGCCATGTAAGTTGGTAAATCTGCCTGCTTTGTTAAATTACTCTGAAAAGCATAACTTTTCTTTTTTCTATCTCTTCTAAGCATTCTTTCCCTAACACTTTGAGCTTTCCCCACATTTGGGGTTTACTTATTCTTTCTCCAAGGCCCCCCTCTCTGATGTATGGCATGTGTCTAGCCTCTATGCCAGCTCAAATCACAAGGCTTTTTCCTTCTCTCATCCATTCCCCTCCTCTAGTCACCTGATGAGATTTACAGCTTGCCTGCCTTGGCTTTATATAGAAGTCTAATAAAATAATCCTCAGGCTTCAAGGAAAGAAGAGGAAATAAAAGAACCCTTTGAATTGTGATCCTTTCCTGGGATCACAATCTGCAGTGGGATATTACCTTATGATGCTGGAGTTGCATTTCCCAGTCAGCTGCATAATGTGAAGAGCAAACAACCAGCACTCTACCCTGTACTGTGTTGCCAGCATTTTCTGTATATTGTTTGAGTTTCTGTATCCTATCATGTCTAACAAATGCTCCTGTAACCAAACAACCACTCTATTTTGTACCTCCTGTATATTATTCAATAAAATATATGAGGTATTGAATGGATCATTATAACTTAGATCTTATATGAGATGACTTTGCCTAACTATAAGTGTTGTGAGCATGTTTAAGGTAGGGTGGTTTAAACTGCACTGTCCAGTAGTTACAATTTTGACTCATTATATACATACATACACACACACACACACATATATATACATATATGTATAATATTAGTACATACATTTACTTTGTGGTGTGCTTTCATAGGTTTGAGGACAATTTTCAGGAAAGTTCTTTCCTTCTACTATGTGGGTTCCAGGTTGTCTGAATTGGCGGCAAGCACCTATACCCTATGAATGTCATCTTTGTCCAACTTAGGATTTTTTCAGTTTAAAATGAATTTATCAGGATGTAACCCTATGGTAAGTCTAGGAACATTTGAACTTCAGGCTCACTGTCCTCCTTCCCCTGGATCATCGTGGGTCCTCAGCAATGCTGAACACAAATGAAAACCAGACTAAATAGGGTCAGCAATGCAGTCACCCTTTCAGGAGACAGAGAAAGTAGGATGAGGGTGGGTAGCCCTGAGGGCACCTGGAGAATATCCAGCTCACCTCAGAAGCAATTGATATCGCTTTCTAAAGTTTTTTTCTTAGTCACCTCCCTCAAGTCTTAGCAATCTTTCAAACTGTAGCTGCAGTATTATTCTGATAGCATAGCTGATCGTATCATGTCTTTACTGACAAACTTTTAATGGCTCATGCCATAGAGTATGAAGTCCAAATGCTTTATCATGAAATTCAAGGCCACACAAAATTTCTTTCCAATTAACTTTCAAGACTTTGCCAGCCACTTTCCTTAGACCCCAATCCATTTCCTTAACCTGATAGTGTCCCAGATTTTCTCACAGCTCATTCCTGCTTTCATGCTCTTCTCTTTATCTTAGCTGGCTCTTGATTAAACCCTTCCTTTTAAAGGTTGGTCTCAAACATCCCATTTCCCCGGAGTGTCTTGCACCCTCCTACTCAGAAATAATATAACACATTCTGCCCTGTAATTAATTGTCAGCATATCTGGACATGTACCCTGGTATACCGTGAAAAGCTACTTGGCTGTGGATTTGATTGGAAGGAATTCCTAATCACCTATATAATATAAACAAAATATTTGATCAGAGACTGTTCTATAGTAAGGGGTCAGAGAATACTTACCTGTTATATCATCAATTATGGAAAAAAGTTATAATTTGCAAATATGGCTGCAGGAAAATCTGTCATGATAAAGGCTCTTAAAAGACTCATATTAAGTAGTCAGACATAGAAACAAAGGTGAAACTGTTGGGATTTTGATGAGCTGAATTGTGCAGAATAATATTTGGCAGCTTTGCCCTCTAAACTAATAACAGATTGTTTATTTAAAGCAGTGAATTATAATCCCCAGAAATATTACAGAGAAAGTTCATTGCCTGTTTTATTTAAAACTTTGTAGAGAACATATCAACGATATTTATAAGTATAATTGATAAACTATGAAAATGCTTTCTCAACTCTAAAAAGACAGATGTTCAATTACTTACTATTAATGCCATTAATATTTCTAAGACCTTAAGCTTAGAGCCCATAATCCTGTATTTTTTATCTAAATATTAAAACCAATCCTGTGCGTTTTAGCTAAGGAATTGATTTTGTTTACTTATCGGAATCTTGTTGAAGGCAGCAGGTGACAGTAATCACTACAGGATGGCAATGCAGAGGGGCTGTGAAGCTTCCATTCATTGTGAAGCAGTTCCATGATCGCCTTTGGGGAGATATGAAAGGGGATCTCCTAAGACACATGGCAGAGGCTGCTGAGACATTTCATTTCATTGGGACCAAGTTCTTTTTTTAATGTAATGATGTACTACTTAGAATGTAATGATGTACTGTCTTTTGGGCTGATGTGTTTTCAACATGAAATTAAAAGAACAAACTGTATTTGTATGACAATAAACCACTTTTTTAACCTTTGGGGAGATATGAAAGGGGATCTCCTAAGACACATGGCAGAGGCTGCTGAGACATTTCATTTCATTGGGACCAAGTTCTTTTTTTAATGTAATGATGTACTACTTAGAATGTAATGATGTACTGTCTTTTGGGCTGATGTGTTTTCAACATGAAATTAAAAGAACAAACTGTATTTGTATGACAATAAACCACTTTTTTAAAACATTTTTTTAATTAGAAGAGGCATTTCATTACAACAGCATTGACATATTCAATAACAATTTCC
>NW_008342018.1:10309863-10314943 GCF_000622305.1 Nannospalax galili | reverse complement strand
TTAAACTTTTAAAAAGATCTCCATTTCATTATTAAAATACAGTTTTATACAGAAAAATTCATTTTTAATACAATTGACACTAAGATACACATGTGTTTCTAATCTCTATATATCTGATTATTACTAGTCACAGTTGGTTACTTTCTGAGCTCCTTGGCATAAGAGCATGGATATAAAGTCATCAGATAGATTTCAATGCTAATGTTTTTCACAGCTACTAATTGTTAAGGAGCAAAATTTTATGCTTTGAAGAATTTTTTTAATATACCCACTTCCCAGGTAGCACCCTCCCATAGCCTCCCTCCCCCCACTAGAGCCCTTATACTCTGATATCCCTGTTACTGTCTGCTGTATCGTTGGCACCCCAGCCATTCTCTACTACTTGCCCTTCTGGTGAATTTAGTCAGTCTATCTAGAGGTCTTTGTTTTAGGAGGGTCAGCTGTTCCTCATCTAGCCGCAATCAGTTGTCAATATTCCTTTGGATAAGATTGGGGTCTGCTGTTCAATTTCCCAGTTCTCTGCTGGGTTACTATCTGGGAATCCCTTTGGCCATCCTGTCCAACAACTCAAAAGAAGGTATCGCTGGCTGGCATTGTTGCTTATTATACAGCCTTTAGCTATACATATGGACTCTTATGAAATTATATTGGCCCCTTTAATCTTTGGTTATACTTTCTTTTTGGTTGTTTAAGGCCACACAGTTGGTCCAGATAAACGGATTTATTTTTACTCTTAAGGTTGTTTGAGGATCTGTTCCTCAGGGGTCACATGGGCTTGGGAGGAGCCCCTGGCTCCTTTCTTTTACCAGTCCCGCCTGTGTGAAGATAAGTCAAAGGTCCTGCTCAGCCTGCTCGCTTGGAAGCATGGAGGAAATAATTCCTCTGTGTTGACCCTCCTCTTTATAGACTGGACACTGGTTCAAGTCTATCCCTCTGACCAAATTATTATAGACCTCAAAGTATGTCTGTTAAACACCCAAGAAAGTTAGTTCCATCAGTGTGGTATTTTTAATTACTGTGTGTCATGTAGATAAATCTTAGGCAAAGACCAGTTGTTCTCAGATAAAACTTACCTAGGCATATATTTCTTGATCTGCTATGTATAATTTGTCAGTAGGGTGTAGGAGTGATATGATTCTTTCTGGTTTTCAAAACTAGCTAGGCATTGTTTATCTCTCACATTGTCTCACCCCTCCATCATGGTTTTTACTCTTAAGGTGCCCCCATTTCCCCCCTTTCTCCCTTACTAATACCCTTCTCCTATGGTCCTACATCTCTTGAGCTCCTTCTTTTGCTTTATCCCTTAGGTTCCTTGTATACCCTTCCCTCCCTGCTCCCTTAAACTAACCCAAATTTTATCCATATCTCCCTTATTAAGGCCTGTTTCCTAGTATTCTGCTCTTTCAGGTTCTTTCTTTTCTTTTACCTCCCTGTTTCCTTTCCATTATCCTGGTTCCTGTAGTTATATCTGGTTGCATACTTATTTATCAAAGTCTGGTTCTAGGATCCACATATGAGGGAGAACATACGTCCATTTTTTTCTGAGTCTGTGTTACTTCACTCAGTATTAACAGTTTCTAATTCCATCCATTTACCTGCAAATATCACGATTTCATCTTTCTTTACTGCTGAGTAAAACTCCATCGCATATATGAACCACATTTTCATTATCCACTCATCAATTGAGGGACACCTAGGTTGCTTCCATCTCTTAGCTATTGTGAAAAGAGCAGCAACAAACATGGATGTACAAGTGTCTCTGCAATAGGATGAGTTCTTTGGGTATATGCCAAGGAGCGGTATAATTGGGTCAAATGGTAGATTCATTTGCAGTTACTGCTTTCCATAGGGGTTGAACAAGTTTGCAGCGGCACCAGCAGTGGATGAGCGTTCCCCTTTCCTCACATCCTCTCCAATATCTGGTATCATTTGTTCTCTTAATCTTAGCCAGTCTGACTGAGGTAAGATGAAATCTTAAAGTGGTTTTAATTTGCATTTCCCTAATTACTAGTGATGTGGAACATCTTCTAAGATGTTTCATAGCCATCTTTACTTCTTTTGTGAACTCTCTGTTCAGCTCCTTAGCCCGTCTTTTAATTGGGTTGCTTCTTGTCTTAGTTCTTTGTTTTTTGAGTTCGTTATAAATGCTGGTTATTAAACCTCTGTCGAATGTGTCGCTGGTGAAGATTTTCTTCCATTCTGTGGGTTTTCTGTTTGCTTCCTTGGTTGTCTCCTTTGATGTACAGAAGCTTTTCAGTTTAATGAGGTCCCATTTGTTAATTCTTGCCCTTGTTTCCTGAGCAATTGATGTCTGGTTTAGAAAATCCTTTCTTACGCCTATATTTTGTATGTTTTTCCCAATGTTTTCATCTAATAGTTTCAGAGTTTCAGGTTTTATATTGAGGCCTTTGAGCCATTTGGAATTGACTTTTGTGCAGGGTGAAAGATAGGGGTTTAGTTTTATTCTACAAGTGGAGATCCAGTTTTGCCAGCACCATTTGATGAACATGCTGTCTTTCCTCCAGTTAATGTTCTTGGCCCCTTTGTCAAATATCAGGTGGCTGAAATTGTATTTACTCATATTTGGGTCTTCAATTTTGTTCCATTGGTCTATGGGTCTATTTTTGTGCCAGTACCATGTTGTTTTTATGACTATAGCTCTGTAATACAGCTTGAAATCTGGTATAGTAATCCCCCTGGCATTGCTCTTAGTGCTCAGGGTTGTTTTGGCTATCCAAGGTCTTTTGTGCTTCCATATGAATCTTAGGATAGTTTTTTTCCAATTCTGTGAAAAATGTCATGGGGATTTTGATTGGCATTGCGTTGAATCTATATATGACTTTTCGTAGGATGGTCGTTTTCACAATATTAATTCTTCCAATCTGTGAGCATGGGAGGTCTTTCCATCTTCTGATGTCTTCCTTGTGACGGACCAGCCCAGACCAGAGCACTCAGTCTGATGGGAACAGGGAATCAGAGAGTGGGCAAAGATTCGGTGAGTGTGGATTTTGATTGGCATTGCGTTGAATCTATATATGACTTTTCGTAGGATGGTCGTTTTCACAATATTAATTCTTCCAATCTGTGAGCATGGGAGGTCTTTCCATCTTCTGATGTCTTCCTTGTGACGGACCAGCCCAGACCAGAGCACTCAGTCTGATGGGAACAGGGAATCAGAGAGTGGGCAAAGATTCGGTGAGTGTCAAACAGACACAACAGAAGAGATGGTTGATGATCTGAATGTAATGTTTTAAAGTACAGCATCAGATTTTATACAAGTTACAGAACAAGATTGTGCAAGCATCAGGTTGATTTCATGGTTAATCATTTTCTTAGAAATACAATTCAAAATCAAAGCAATACAGCATAGTGTACAGTGTTCTTATCTAATTAATCAGGTGCTTAGACTATTTGTCCTTTTCCCTTAGTGGTTTGGCAACATCAGCTACTTATAAATTTCATGGTTGGTAATTTTATGGTTACGTTTTCTCAATTTTGAGGTTTCGGTGGCCGAGGGCAATGACTAGGTCAGTGAAGTTATAATAACTCCATATAACTTCAAAGGCTTGTTTCTCTAATCCTTATTTTCCTATTCTTTCTATCCATGTTTCTTATACTGCCTGTAATTATTCAAATTTACTTTGCTGCTGACTTGTAGTAAAGGCACCAAGGTGGTCTGGATCTAGTTAACCTATCCATAAATTATGAATACCATGAAACTTTCCATCCTTAAATATTTACCCATCTATTATTTCCTTTATAAACTCTTGTATGAGGAAGCGGTTCATCTATGGGCTCAGGGATTCTAAATATGCTCTCCTTTCCCTTAAGGGGATGCCATAGCCTACCTCTCCCTAACTCGTAGGCTATTTCTAAGTCTGTCTTAACTAAAGGCAGCAATCTTCTTTCAATATCCCTTTAATCTCCTTGAGTCAATTCTAGGAACTGAGGTAGGGGGATTCTTTAAAAATAATTCTTCTTGCTATAACTTATCTATAATTTTCCAAGGTTGCTTATTCTTAGCTACATTACTTATTGTTTGAAATAAGAAAAGAGCATTTGGAGGAAGTCTAATATCAGGAAACTGAGTTCCCAGGAAATCATCCGTATCTAGTCTGTTTTTAGGTGGGCCTAATGACCTGAGTAGGTACAAAGCAGTTCCTCTATGAGGCAAGAACAGGAATAAAGACAGAAATGAAGACAAGAACTAAAGCAGAACAGCCAAGGACACAGCATACTTTTTTAAAACAGCCATTCTCCAGGAAGCATTCTTCCTTTGAAGTTTTCTCAGCCTCGACCCATGGAGAGTTCCTCACGTGGGCTCCACTGGAGATGGCGTGACACTTCCTCAATTTCTTTCTTTAAAGATTTAAAAATTTCATTGTAGAGCTCTTTAATGTCTTTGGTCAAGTTTACTCCAAGATATTTTATTTTATTTTTCGTTTCCCTGTGCTCTTTCTCTGACTGCTTGTCATTGGTATATAGAAAGGCTATAGACTTTTGTAGGTTAATTTTGTAACCTGCCACTTTACTGAATGTGTTAATAATTTCTAGGAGTTTGCGCGTGGAATTTTTAGCGTCCCTTAGATATAATATCATATCATCTGCAAAAAGGGATAATTTGAGCTCTTCTTTTCCAATTATTACTCCTTTAATTTCTTTCTCTTGTCTTATTCCTCTTGGAAGAATTTCAAGTACTATGTTAAAGAGAAGTGGGGTTAGTGGACAGCCTTGTCTGGTTCATGATTTCAATTGGAGTGCTTCCAGTTTTTCTCCACTTAGAATGATGTTGGCTGTGGGTTTGTTATATATGGCTTTAATTATGTTGAGGTATGTTCCCTCCAGTCCAATTCCCTCTAGGACTTTGAACATAAATGCATGTTGAATTTTGTCAAAGGCCTTCTCTGCATCTATTGAGATGACCATATGGTTCTTGTCTTTGAGTCCATTTATATGATTTATGACATTTATTGACATACATATATCAAACCGTCCCTGTATCTCTGGGATAAAGCCAACTTGATCATGGTGGATGATCTTTTAGATGTGTGTCTGTATGCAGTTCATAAGTATCTTGTTA
>NW_008342018.1:10307738-10309695 GCF_000622305.1 Nannospalax galili | reverse complement strand
GTATTGGTTGTAGCTCTTCTTTAAATGCCTGGTAGAATTCTGCTGTATATCCATCTGGGCCTGGGATTTTGTTAGTTGGGAGGTTTTGTATTACTGTTTCAAAACATTTCCTTATTTGTTATGGGTCTGTTTAACCTGTTAATCTCTTCTTGGTTTAGTTTTGGTGGTTCCCATGCCTTTAGATATCCATCCATTTCTCTTAGGTTTTCAAATTTAGTAGCATATAGGTTTTTAAAGTATTCCTTTATAATCTTCTGTATCTTTCTGGTGTCTGTTGTGATGTTTCCCCTTTCATCTCTGATTCTGTTGATTTGGAGGTGCTCTTTCTTTCTTTTGGCTGACTGGGCTAGTGGTCTGTCAACCTTGTTTATCTTCTCAGAGAACCAGCTCTTGGATTCGTTGATTCTTTGTATTGTTTTCTGTTTCTATTTCATTGATTTCTGATCTGATTTTTGTTATTTCTTCTTGCCCGCTGGGTTTGGATTGCATTGTTGTTGCTTTTCAAGTGCCTTGAGTTGCAATGTTAAGTCATTTATTCCTGTTCTTTCCGATTTTTTAAAGTAGGCACTTAGAGCTATAAACTTCCCTCTAAGGATTGCTTTCAGTGTGTCCCAGAGGTTTTGTTGTATTGTGTTGTCCTTTTCACTTAGTTCAAGTAATACTTTTATTTATAGAATGCATGGAATTATTTCAATCTTTTTGTATTTGTTGAGGTTTGTTTTGTTCTCCAGTGTATGGTTGATTTTGGAGAAGGTTCCATGGAGTGCTGAGTAGAAAGTATGCCCTTTGGTGCTTGGGTGGAATACTCGGTAGATGTCTGTTAAGGCCATTTGATATATGGTATTGTTTAATTCAGATGTCTCTCTGTTAACGCTCTGCCCTGTTGACCTATCTAATGGAGACAGTGGGTATTGAAGTCGCCTACAGTTAATGAGTTGGGGTTAATCTGGGTCTTAAAGTCCTGTACTATTGTTTTTATGAAGTTGTGTGCACCAGAGTTTGGTGACTATATGCTCTTGATTGTAATATCTTCATGGTTTATTGTTCCTTTGATCAGAATGAAGTCACCCTCATTATCTCTTCTGATTAGTTTTAGTTTAAAGTCTATTTTGTCAGATATTAGAATTCCAATGCCTGCTTTTTTCTTAGTGCCATTAGCTTGGTATACTTTTTTCCATCCTTTCACCTTAAGATAGTGCCTGTCCTTGAAAGTGAGATGAGCTTCTTGCAGACAACAAAAAGATGGGCTTTGTTTGTTAATCCATTCACCTAGTTTGTGTCTTTTGATTGGGAGTTCAGTCCATTAATATTTAAAGTTATTAATGAAAGATGGGTATTGAATCCTGTCGTTTTTATTTCTCTTCACATTCTTCATATAGCTGTACTTTTTCACAGTTATACCTTCATTGGATTTCTTTCTGCAATCCCTTGGGTATAGTCATTCCTTTCTTTAGCTCTTTGTATTGCTTCCAGAACTCTCTGAAGGGCTGGTTTTGTGGACATGAATTCCTTCAGCCTATTTATGTCATGGAAGATTTTTCTTTCCCCTTCAACTATAATAGACATTTTGGCTGGGTATAGTAATCTGGGTTGGCATCTGTGGTCATTTAAAACTGGGAATACTTTGGTTCAGGCTCTTCTGGCTTTCATAGTTTGCACTGAAAAGTCAGCTGTAATCCTAATGGGTTTTCCTTTATATGCAACTTGTTGTTTCCCTTTTTCAGCTTTCAGAATTGTCTCTTTGTTTTTTACGTGTAGAGTTTTTACTGTGATGTGCCATGAGAGTTTCCTGTCTGTTTGGTGTTCTTTATGCTTCTTGTAATGTATGGTCATATCTTTCTTTAATTTTGGGAAATTTTCTTCCTTGATTCTGTTGAAGATCTGGTCCATGCCATTATCTTGGGATTTTTCTGCCTATGATTCATAAGTTTTGTCTTTCTATGGTGTCACATAATTA
>NW_008342018.1:10295021-10307538 GCF_000622305.1 Nannospalax galili | reverse complement strand
CAATATTTCTAACTCTTTTCTGAATTCATTCAGTTTATCCCTATCTTCCGTCAATTCTTTGATTTCTTTGTGTGTTCTTTAAAATCACTGAATTCTTTTTTCATATTTGAAACTGTTATTTTGAATTCCATGTTTTTCATGTTATTATTTTTTCTCTGTGATTTTGACATGTGAATTTCTTTTGTAGTTTCTGATTCTTGTTTGAGACTCAGGCCTTCAAGTTTGGGTCTACTTCTTTTTGTGGACTTTATGTGTCTTTGTGGTTTACTTCTTGGGCATGAAAAGCTGGTTCATCAAGCTTCCGGTTCTCTCTTTTGATTTTATATTGTAGTGGCCAGATTGCTTTTGTCTTCAGGAGTTCCCACAGAGGCCCAATTCAGATGGGGGTCAGATGATTTCAAGCTTTCTCCTAAGGTCTGAATCCCTCCAGGAATGATTTTGGCCTCAGGAATTTGGGGGTTGGATGGGCCTGGGAGCCTGACCCAGAAAAGATGCTGGTCTAGGGCAGCTGGTGGCCATGCCACCCAGAGATGCAAAGGCATATGGGGTGGGAAGAGGCCCCAAGGACTCCTGGGGACTGTACTGAGGAGCTGGGTTGGTCTGGATGCAAAGGATCAGGAAGAGGAAAGGTCAGCTCCAATGTCCCAGAAAGAGGCTGGCAGGTGGCAGGTGTTGCAGGCCCAGGGAAGCAGAGGGAGGTGAGGGTTGGGCCAGGCCCAGAAGCAGTGCTCCTGGGGCCCAGAGAAGGCACTATGTTTATGAAAAGGATCAGAAAGGAGTATTGGTTCCCCAGGTGTCTGGGGACAGGGTCCAAACTTGGAGGAGAGAAGGCGGGGCTGGGGGAATCAAGGTGCAGAGGGCACAATGTACTTGGACTTACCCTGGAGAAAGGCCTGCACGTGGGAGAGAGGCCTGAGGTGGGTGGTGCAGGCCCAGGGAAGCAGAGGGAGGTGAGGGTGGAGCCAGGCCCAGAAATAGTGCTCCTGGGGCCCAGAGAAGGCACTGTGTTGGTCTGGATCAAATTGATCAGGAAGCAGTATTGGTTCCCCAGGTGTCTGGGGCCTCAAGACAAGGAATGGGGCAGGGCCCAAACTCGGAGGAGAGAACAGTGGGGGAGATGGGAGGGTGAATGGGGCTGGGGGAGTCAAGGCGTGGAGGGCTCGATGGACTTACCCTGGAGAGAGGCCTGTGGGCCGACAATAAACCACTTTTTAAATAATGTGTTTTTGAAATTAAAAGAACAAAATGCATTTGTTTGACAATATACTTTAAATAATGTGTTTTTTGATGTAGCTTCTGTATGGTACCATTATTAGAAATAGCTATGGTTATTTACCATAATTTCTTTATCTCAAATACTAAGAATAAGTAGAATTTTGTGGAGTTTTTTGTTGTTGTTTTTGACAGGGTCTCCCTGTTGCCCAAGCTGACCTTGAATTCCTATTTAGACCAGGATAGCCTCAATCTCCCAGAGATATGCCTGCCTCTGCCTCCTGAGTGCTGTGATTAAAAGCGTGTGCCACTATGTCTGGCAATTTATTTTTTTAAGAATGGCTATGAAATTAAAGGAGAATGAAGATATGTGTGTGCATGTACCTTCCTAGATATATTATTGTCTGGTTTTCTTATTATAAAATGGTTTATATTCGTTTAGCAAACATAAGTTATGGGATGGAGAGATGGCTCAGTTGTTAAAATCACTTTTTGTTCTTGCAGAGGACTGGGGTTCAGTTCTCAACACTCACAAGGTGATTCACAACCATCATTATTTCTACTTCCAGGGGATTTGAGGCTCTCTTCTGGCCCTTGATGCTCTCTTCTGGCAGGCAAACACTCATGTACATAAAATAAAAATAAATAAATCTTTTCTAAAAATCGTAATTAGCAAGGCCTAGAGGCAAAGGCCTGTAATTAAGCTATTCATGAGGTCTTGCAAGTTCAAGGCCTGTCTAGGCTGTAGAGTGAGTTCAAGGTCAATTTGGGCAACTTAATGAGCCCTTTCTTAAGATAATAAGAGTAATAACAATAATATCATCATAAGCACAGCTCAGTGTTTGAATAATTGATTGCCTAGCAAACATGAGGCCCTGGGTTCATTCCCAAGTATTATGCAAATCAAAAGAAAGCAAACCAAACCAAACAAGAAACCCAATCATAAATGAGCATTTACAGGGCTGAGTATCTTTGTGGACATGCTGTGGTCCATTTCCCTCTGTGTGAAACAGTTCTCCAGGAAACCCAATAACTCGAAGCCATGACCGGTCGAATAACTGATAAAGCACACCCTCTGACCTCCAAAAGCTTATAGTTCAGTATATGAATAAGATAGAAAAGAGAAGATGAAAGGGCAAACACAGCATGGAGCCAGAACTTTAAGGACAGCTAAGAATTTTAAGAAGTAGCGAAAGCACTGAAAATGAGAAGGACTTTGGGAAACCAAAGAGCACAAACTCAGTAACAAAAATGTCTATCTGTGATAGAACTGATGCACTTTGCGTGCTCCTGCAACCTGATGGACAACTTCCTCCCTAGTGAGAAGAGGAATGCTAAATAAACAAAAACATGTCTTTCTCTAGAGGGAATACGTATTTGAGTAAAATGTTGTTAATGCACAGCTAAATTTTCTTCCAATCTAAAGAGCTATTAGAAAAATCTAACTTAAAATTTTTTAAATTATATTTTTGTGTATTTAATACAGAAAATCATCTTTATACCTACTTCCCCTTTGACACACTACTATACCCCACCCCACTGGAGTTCATACATTCTATCATTTGTTTTAAGGCCTATTGTGTAAAGTTAGTGCTGTCAGATGTCCCTCAGTGCAAGTTCACCCACTGGGGTCTAGGCAACCTATCTAGAGTCCCTCCCTTTAATAAGATCAGCTCTTCCTCACCCAGCACTAATCAGTTGCCAATAATTTTTCAACTAACATTGGAGCCTGCTGTTCATTTCCACAGTTCTGTGCTGGGTTTTTGTTTGCTTAAGTTTGCATGGGTCTTGTGCATGTGGACACCATTGCTGCAGGTTTGTATGAGAAGAGTCCCAGAAGACTGTAGGACTATTTTCGTATGGTCATACACCTGCTCAATGACTCTTATAATCTTTACACTCCCTCTTCCACAATGGTCCCTGAGCCCTGGGTGGGTGGATTTTAATATAGGAGTCCTGTCCAAAGACCCATACTCTGAAGACTCTTATTCTCTGAGTTTTGGCCATTTGTGACCTTTTGCTTTCCTGGCTCTCTGTTGCATGAAGGAGCTTCATTGATGAGAATTGAAAGATGCATTAGTGTTCTCTTCATCCCTTGTTCTATGTTCTGTGAGTTTTAAGTGTAGAGCTTGCATCCTAGATGTGTCACATAGGCTTGGGAAATTCACAGACAATCTCTGTGTGTGACCAGTTATGGAAATCTGTCTCTTGAAAAAGAAGCTTCTTTTATGGGTGGTGACTGGGACACTTGTCTGTAAATTTAAGGACCCATATTTTGTACATAGTAAGGAATTACATTTGTCTAGGGATATGACAGTCTTGGAGCTTTCTCTAAGATCTATGATCTCTCTAGCTATGTGTATTTGGCTAGGCTTATAGTACCACACATGAGTTTCCTCCCATAAAAGTGCCATTACTGCACTAGTATTGTTTGCTGTGCTGGTCATTGATGTAGTTTTAGACCTTGAAAATGGGGTTGGACCATTGATTGATATTCTCCCTTACCAGCTTGTATAGTGCTCTCCAAAGCTATGAGAGCTAGGGTTCAAGGGAGGTGGCTTCCAGGTCAGTTCCAGCTCCATTGCTCCAAATCATGTGTCCAAACTATGTCCTGTCTTTAGAAATAGAGTCTTACCATCAAGTTCTGGGAGGCAACCAAGGATTGTGGGAATAGTCTGAGTAATTATGGGAGCCTCTTGGACTACCCTGGCCAACAACTCAAAGGAAGGTTTCTCCTGTCTGGCACTTTCTCGGGTTATGTAGCCTTCAGCTATACTCATGGACTCATGTAGAGATACTGTATGTATAATAACTTTTCAGTAGGTTTTTGGACTAATATGATTCCTTTTGTTTTTTTATACTAGGTAGGCACTATTTATCACTCTTCTTTCTCTCCCTTTCTTATCCTTCCCCCCTTTCCCATTTAAAGGGTCCCCATTTCCCACATTTCTCCCTTGATAAATTCTGTCTGCTATGGTCCCACCTTTCTTGAGCTTCTTCTTCCCCTTTATTCCCATAGTTCCTTGTATAGCCCTTCTTCTCCCCCTCCCATTTAACTACCCACCTCACCCCCTTTTACACATTTCCCCTTGGTAACATTTATCTCCTACTATTCCTCTCTCTCTCTCTCTCTCATTCCTTCTTTCCCTTTACCTCCATGGTTCCCTTCCATTTTCCCACTTCCTGCAGTTACATCAGGATATGTACTCACTTGTAAGTATTTGGTGCTAGGATCCACAAATGAGGGAGAACATATGTGTTGTTTTTCTGAGTGTGTTACTTCACTTAATACAACAGTTTCTAGATCCATCTGTTTACCTGCAAATTTCATTATTTCATCTTCCTTTACTGCTGAATAGAACTCCATTGAGTAAATATGCCACATTTTCATTAACCACTTGTCAGTTGAGGGGCACTTGGGTTGCTTCCATCACTTAGCTATTGTAAAAAGAGCAGTAACAAACATGGTTGTGCAAGTATCTCTTCAATAAGATGAGTCCTTTGGGCATAGGCCAAGGAGTGGTATAACCGGGTCATATGGTAAGTTCATTTTTAGTTTTTTGAGATTTCTCTGTACTGTTTTCCATAGGGGTTCATGAGTTTACAATCCCATCAGCAGTAAATGAGCATTCCCGTTTCTCCACATCCTCACCAGCATTTAGTATCATTTGTTCTCTTGATCTGACTGGTATAAGATGAATTCTTAAGGTGGTTTTCATTTGCATTTCCCTAATTACTAATGAATTTGAACAATTTTTAAGATGTTCTTAGACATCTTTATTTCTTTTGAGAATTCTCTGTTTAGATCTTTAGCCCATCTTTTAATTGGGTCATTTGTTTTCTTGATTCTTTGTTTTTTGAGTTCTTTATATATTCTGGATGTTAAACCTCTGCCAGATGTGTCACTCCTGAAGATTTTTTCCCCACTCTGTGGGTTTTCTCTTCACTTTCTTGATAGTTTCTTTTGGTGAACAGAACCTTTTTAGTTTAATAGGGTCCCACTTGTTTATTGTTAACCTTAATTCCTGAGCAACTGGTTTCTGATTTAGAAAATCCTTTCCTATACCTGTGTCTTGTAGTTTACTGCCAATATTTTCTTCTAATAGTTTCAGGGTTTTCAGTTCCACTTTGAGGTCTTTGATCCATTTCAAGTTGACTTTTGTGCAAAGTGAAAGATAAGGATCTAGTTTCATTCTTCTACAGGTGGTGATGCAGTTTTGCCAGCCCCATTTGTTGAAGATGCTGTCTTTCCTCCATTGTGTGTTCTTGGCACATTTGTCAAATATCAGGTGGCTGAAACTGTGTATTTATTTTTGAATTGTCAGTTATGTTCCATTGATCTATGTGTCTAATTTTCTTTTTTGCCAGTACCAGGCTGTTTTTCTGACTATAACTCTGTAGCACAGTTTAAGATCTGGAATAGCTATCCCCCCCCCAGTATTCCTGTTTGTGCTCAGGGTTGCTTTGGCTATCTGGGGTCTTTTGTGCTTCCATACAAATTTAAGGACTTTTTTTCTAATTCTGTGAAGTAGGCCATAGGGATTTTGATTGGGATTGCATTTAATCTATATATTGCTTTTGGTAGGGTGATAATTTTCACAATTAATTTTTCCCATCCATGAACATGGGCAGTCCTTCCATCTTCTGGTGACTTCTTCAATCTCTTTCTTTAAAGAAGAAAATATAAACTTTTTAATGACAGAAAGTCTTCAAGACCTAGAGTATGGGGAGGAAAGCTATAAAATACCATCTTCTGGATATGATATGACTGCTATACTCATAAAATCACTCCAGCTGTGGGTACCTGCACAAATCTTTCAGAGATGGGACCTGTCCACATCCTATTATAGAAGGAGATGGGGCTTAAGAAGGCCCACCCCTACCTGATGAGCCATTGAGGTGGGGATAGCAGCACTTTGTTTTGTAGTTCTGGGGCCCAGCATGGTGCCTGGCTTATCTCTTGCTTACTTAAATATTCACTGAATGGTTACTGAATTATTGAAATGGCACGGCTGAAATTTTGCAAAGCAAAAATAAGAAATCAATAATGCAGTGTAATTGTAGAGCTAAAGTTGTTTAATTTTGAGGTTTGAGAAATTGTAGAACACAGAGGAAGGCTGCAGGAGGGTATTAAATGGAGTAAGCATTTTCTAAAGTAAGGAACACTCTCTCAAGGAGGAAGGATCAGTAACAATTAAATAACTTTTTATGATCCAAATAGTGGTGAAAACAGGATGAAAAAGATAGGCGCAAAATAATGCCCCAGACTGGCATGTGATTCTAAATAAGAGATAGTCATGTTTAAGATGTAACTTTATCAAGACTGATCAGTATGAGGTGTATGGGTAAACTATAATGATGTATTATATTTATTTATTATTACTTTGTGTGTGTTTGTGTGTGCATGTGTGTGCATACTCCCATGCATGCATGTGTCTGTCACAAAAGTGCCACAGAGGCTAGACAAGAGCATCCAGTCCCTGGAGCTGGAGTTACACCGCTCATCGGTGGTGTTGGCAACTGAACTTGGGTCCTCTGGAAGAGCAACAAATACCCTTAACTGCTGAGCCGTCTCTCCAACCAAAGGCACATATTTTTTAAAAAATTAACTTCCCTTTTTCTTCGTGGTTCAGATCTGAGGGTAGGGAGATACTCTGAAGGGATCAGCAATGAGGAAGCTAGGAGACACTCACTTCACCACCACAAACTAGATAGTTCTGTGGGAAGCCATAGGCTACACATGCTTATGTGTTGTGTACATTGTGATTCCCAAGAAATCTGGTGATGTGAAGATTTATTTCTGTGAAATTTGCTTGTTCTACTACAAGGCTGGCTTCATACCATCTGCTCCTTCCCCATCATAGTCCACATCAAGGCAAATCTGCTTTCTGTCTGTTGCCATTTGTAGTTACTTCCTATCAGTTCCCATATCTGTTGAGCTGAAAACATGCAGAATTCATTGCTCTTAGAAAACCGGACTGTGAAATCCCAAGAACAGGAAGCTTTCACTTGTTCCATCAGAAAAATCTCTCTAATTCTGATTTGAATTAGGTCAGAGATGCAGAGAACCATTTGAGTAGGTGCTGGTTAATGAGCTGTGGTTTACAGGTTGGGCTGCTGTGTGCTTCCCCTGGAGTACACGCAGGGTTAGTAATCCACTCTCATTGCAGCCTCAGCCCAAGGAGGTGCCCATTTGGAGGCAGTGTAACAATGTGACGTTATGATGTTACATATCACAAAAATTAGAGCAAGGGAACAAGAGCTGTTAGGTCATCTTGACTCTCCCCCGACAGGGCAGGCTTGCTCCCTATGTTTCCTTGAAAGCTTTCATTCATTTTAAATGACCCAGGCAGCAGAGCTCAAACATCTTCCTCTGAGAGGCTATTTTGGCAATCTAATAAGCTTGCTGTTAGCAGACTCTTCCTAGATGTGCAGCCAATTTTCCTTAGCTCAATTTCAAATCATTACTGCTGTTATTTTGCTCTTGTGCATCTGAAGCAATCCCTCTCTCTCCTTCCTGTTTACCCTTTCCTATGCATGCAAATCCTTTTCCTATCCCTGTAAATCATTTCCCTATCTGTCTTAGTCATTGCCTGGCCACCGAATGTTTGCTACCCTCTTTCCAAAACTTCCCTCTGTCTCCATCCATTTCTGACTCCCCTCAGAGTTTTCCCCTATGATGAGAACTTTCCTGATTTGTTTGGGCCAAAAGAACTTCCTGTTTTGATATGAGATGATGCCTCCTAAGGGCAACATCAGGGCGTTCTTCCCTGGCAGTGACAGACATGTTTGTGCACACAGCCTTAAACTGCATTGCTTCTCTTTGTTGCCAAACTACACTAAGAAAGTTGAAGCCTGATATTTTATCAGGGCTCACAATTTGTTGAGCAAGAGAGAAGACTTACTTCTTTGGCACTGGTGATTGTGCGTTTGCATTTGGCCACTGTTCTTTAGAAAACTACTTTGGGCTCACAGTTTGATTAAAGTTTGATTAAAGACTGAAGGAGAAAACAAATTTCCAAAATAAAGACATTAAAAGTAATAACACCATGCTCTCTGGAATCAGAGAGTGCATTTCTTTACCCCGTAATTGCAGTGTGATGATAGTTAAAGTCAGTGAGCTCTGGATTTACCTGCACTCCTCTGCATGAAAGGAATGAAAAACATGGTGTTGGAAACAATAGTCTCTTTAAAAAAATTTCCAGTACAGTTTTCCAGTTTGAAATGTTTTGCAAATAAAAGAAAAATAAAAAAATGAGAAATTATTGGAAATTACCTGTGTCTTGCTCACCCCCAAGTAGTTAGTTAAAAAATTTATTGAAAATATGACTATTTAGTACTTAGACAATTTAATTCTCTAATATAATCCTGAGTTATGCTGCTATGTGACATTTAGCCAATCCTGAGGTGCACTGGTGCTGGACTGGGCATTCTTAGAGGTGAGGAAAGAGTAAAAGAGAAGAGGGTAAACCAGGAGTAGAAGCAGATTTGTTGTTTGAACTAAGAATAACACGTGGCAAGTGAGACTGTTGTGAACATTCTCTAAAATCACAATTTTATGTTTTATATGGTATAAGAAAATATGTAAATAAGCTCTGTGTATGGATTATATTTTTTAATATTAGCTAAATAGCCCCCATTTCACACATGATGCTCAGAAAAGATAATTTGCACGATTAATCTCACACAGGCAATAAGCAGTAGACTTGGATTCATACATGTGCTATTTTCAATGCAAAGTTTATACTGTTGGCTACTCTAAAAGAAGTACTTTGGTTAGGTCCTGAAGTATGGGTATTGTCATACCTATGGGGATTTTGTGACACTGCTTGTCAGCTAAAGAAATGAAGAATGTTTGATTTCTCTGTCTATCGATACTTTTCTCTCGCGAGATCTCAAGGGAGAGAAAGATACAGAAGAAACAAAAGCCTCAGAAAGTAGGAAACAATACTATGAACTTACTCATGTCTAGAGTCCCAAAAGAATGTCACACAGGATATTGATAATCCAGGAAAAGAACAGAACCCAAAATTTGATATATGATTTCTGCTGGATGTGTACTGCTTTTTGTGTTATGTTAAAGTTCAGAAACTGCAAATCTAGTCCAGTAACATGAAGAACCATTGTACAGGGTTTGAGGGGCTGCTGGGCCACCTGAGTGAGGATGCCATACATATGGCTGGAGCTACATGATGGATCTACTACATGGGGAGTGAGGGATATAGGTATGATTTGGAAATAATTTTCATAGTGATGCCAAGAAAACAGCAGAGGGTCAGTAGGTTGGATCCGCAGAAGAATTCAGTGAAAGTGTGTATTAGGAACACAGTCTGGCAAAGGGTGCTGTTGCAGGTTCTCCTCATGCCAGCTGTGAAGACTCTAACCTGGATCGGGTCCCTTGCCGATTAGGGGGACAAGAGGCGCGGAGTCACAACACACAGACACTGGGAGTCTGGTAGAAGCAAGCACTAGGCGAGGTGCTGCAGGCTCCTTTAATGCAGGAGGGGGCACGCCTTATATTTCCCTTTTCTCTGCCCCCAAGTCCTTTTAGTCAGTGTATCATTTTCTGATTGGTCCGTGCCATGCAGTCTGTCAGCAGTCACTGGGCTAACGTGCAGGGTACGGAGGCATGGGCTCCTTTTGGCGGGCTATTTGTGGACCAAGAAGTGAAGTGAATTCTTGCTGAGTCCCAGGGCTCTGGGTCTGAGCCATCTTTGGAGGCCTCCTGCTACATTTCCACCCTTTTTCTTTAAAAATGACTGTCTAGCGAGAGCCTGTAGGCAGCTCTGCCTCGGGATGACCCCAGGATCATGGACTGTGCCTGTCTTAGGTTGTCCTATTTGGGCATGAACCTTACCCATCATTGGAGCATGGGCACACACATCCATGTCCTGGCTTAGGTTGATTCAGTCCAACAGGATCTTACCAGTCATTGACTACCAGCCCTCCAAGGGGTATTGTCCTGGGGGATCAGTCGAGGTGGGGAATTATTTGTAGGAGGCCTCGTACATTTGTGAAAGCCAGGTCTGTTGGGCTGCATAGGGCGGGTTGAAAT
Organism: Nannospalax galili; assembly: GCF_000622305.1. NCBI lineage: Eukaryota > Metazoa > Chordata > Mammalia > Rodentia > Spalacidae > Nannospalax > Nannospalax galili. The sequence continues at coordinate 10,297,271 of NW_008342018.1, read as the reverse complement.
CATCTTCGTGTATTGCTCTGAGGGCCTGATACACTGACTGATTGAATTTTTTCTGACTGAGGGAATGAAGAACAAGGCATTTAAGAACTAGAAAGAATAATTATGCCTGTCAGGAGTAGGTAAGTGACAATCCAAGATGGGTCAAACAGTGCTTTTAGATTAGACCAGATTTTCTCTAAGAACCCTGAATTGATGTCCAGCATGGGGGCACGGGTATAATTTAAAGCAATAATTTGATTAGTTAGTAATATAGAATAATTAAGAAACTTTTGATTCCAGTGGCCGTGAATATAGTGCACGAGTTGTAGGCATGCTTCAGTAATATTCTGTACTTTATAGGGGGTGAGACAAAGTGACCTAAAGTGAGGGTCACAAGCTAAGAGACATGTCTTTGGTAATTGTCAGGTCTTCACTTAAGAGATCAATTTGTTGTTGTAACACATTAATTGCCTGGTGAAGATGCTGATTGATAAGGGACTGAGTGTGAAAGGTAGAGGAGGTTTTGGACATGGCCTCATTGAATGGGTGGATTGGGTGATAGCTACTGCAGTGGTGGCAGCCAACCCTAATGCAAGGATGATGGCTGAGATGAGAGCGGCAATGACCCTGAAATCCCGTTTTAAGCAGGGGTCTTGTGACAAGGCTTTCTGCTCTATAAGGGTGGGAGCATGGAAGTGGGTTGCACTAGTGACTGGAATCCAAAGGGCTGTGGGTTCATGCATGAAGATGGTTCCAGCAGGCCGCCAGTATACAGGTGGTGTTGGTATCAGAGCAGTTGAGTTGTCCCTGAGGGTCAGAGGTAACATTGGCTAGCAATAAGGCAAATGGGGGCCACATGCAAATGGGGGTATGGGGCCAAGATGTTGTGTGATCAATGGATGTATTTTGTTTTTGGCACAAGTAGAGGGATTATTGTTAGTGTAAGTGCCGTTGGAAAGCTGAAGGCCCTGCTATGCCAGTAACGGCCCCATGTCCATGCAGGCGTGCGCCCCACAGAGATCCCAGTTACTGAGTATTGATTCGTGGTTGGTATGGGAGATCTTAATGCCACAGGGATAGGTGGGGGCCAGTTGTCTCCAAGATCCTAGGGGGTGATTAGAGGGGGAGTGGCTGAAGCGGCAAAAGGGAGGGATGGCATGGTTGGGCTTAGGGTGGCATCTCTGCCATGGTATAGGGAGCGTGAGGAAAAAGGGTGCAAGGGAGCGTGTGTGTAGGCAGTTGGGAAGCAGTGGGCGTAGAATGGCAGGGTAAAATGGGGGCGGAGGGGTGGCAGTCCCCCTCCACCTCCCCTGTTATTATTGCCCCCAGTGCAGCGAGGACCAAAGTTACATCGGTATTGTAGAAGGTAAGGGAATGTAACCCGAGGAGACACTGCCAGTATAATCTTGGATGGTCAGGTTGATCAGCAAAATGCATGAGGATGCGTTGTTGGTAGTGAAGCATAGAGAGTTATTTAGGGGCCAGGAGCCATTGAGTGATTCCCAGGAAGTAACTGGGTCCATGGTGGGGAGGCCAAGCATAGAATTAGTTGAATAGAGGGTGAGGTAGGCTGGAGAATGAAGTGATAAGGGCAAGAGTATAGGTGGGGAGGGGCCAAGGCCCAGAGATCATGGGCCATGGCAGGGGCGGGAAGAGCAAACCAATTATCCAGATAGCGGTGAGGTCTCTGGGTCCTGGGGGTCCTGTTGGTTGGTTGCCTTCCTCACATCTCTCGCTGGAACCCATACTGGCTTTGTTTCTGTCTGAGGAAACACAAGCATAGCCTCACCCTCTTGTTAACAAGGGGGTGGGCAGTTGCCATTGACATGTTATGGGGTCCTTCCATCTCACTATTGGCAGGGGTGTAGGTCTAGGTATGGTAGCTCAGTGTTTGTAGGCTGGGATCAACCCATTTTCATCGAAGAACAGGAAATTAATGCTGAATAGAGCTTCAATTAGAGCCTGGTGTTGGTCCCTTTTAGACTCAGGAGTAGGAAATTTTTGTAATTTTTTTTGAGGGTCCTATTTGCCCACTCCACAATGGCCTGTCCCTGTGGATTATAAGGGATGCCAAGGGAGTGGCTAATTTTCCATGTTGACAGGAATGATTGGAATTGTAGAGAGGTGTAAGCTGGCCCATTATCAGTTTTTAGGTTCCATGGCACTCCCTTTACCAGCATTGCTGATTTGACCACCTTAATGGCATGTGAGGCCTTTTCACCAGTTTGGGCGATGGCAAAAAGAAAGGAGGAGTAGGTGTCAACAATGACA
>NW_008342018.1:10283911-10290636 GCF_000622305.1 Nannospalax galili | reverse complement strand
CGGGCCACCATTTGTCGCGAGCCGGGACTCTGTCCAGCAGAGTCCAGGAAAGACGACACAGACACCAAGGTGAGGTTCAAGCTTCTGTTTCTCTTTCTCCTTTATTCTCTCGTATTCTCTTCACTATGATGCTGGCTCACTATGATGCTGGGTCCTCTCTGTTACACACTTCAGCTCTTTATATAGCGTTTCCAACAGCCCTCCCCCCAGCCGGTATCAATCAGGGCTCACACACGTGCAGCGGCCAGGCAGAATCTAGCTCATAGGCATGTAGCAAGATCACCAGGCTGGCAGCACCTGTTTGGCCTCTCCATACTTTGGAGTAGCAAGCGGGAATCACGAGCCTTGGCAATCAGCCAAGAGTTGGAGTAAACAGCACGAGGTTTGGCAGCCAGCCAGGGCGCCATCTGGCTGACTCAGCTGTGCTCGCTTCCCACAGGGAATCTCTATGGATATGATAAGTTTATCTACTTTGTCATTTCCCTTTGCCAAGATCCCAGGGAGCTTGGTGTGTGATCTAATGTGGGAGATGTGCCAGGGCCATTGTCTGTTATCTAAGATAATCTGGAGAGCTCTCATCGTTCTAGTGATGGGATCCTTGTGGCTTTTTACCTAAGCAAAGGGAAGACATCTGAAGGCTGTTGGAGAATATATTGAGCAGCTCAGTCTGGCAGACTTGGAAGATTTTTAACAAGGCCAGGAGCTCCCCCAACTGGATGGAGCCAGGATTGGCTTGTACATAACAGGGGTCATCCTTTTCCACGCGCTGAATGACAGCACCATAACAGAACTTATTGGCATCTGAGAAGGCTAGCGTGGCTAAAGGTAGGGGGTTTTTGCAGGAAGAAGTGTTTGGCTGAGTGGTGATTTCCAAACAGGCCAGGCTGGCTAGTCGCTTATCTGGGGGTGCGTGGTTATCCAACTCCCCAGTGAACCCAGACATCATTAGTTGCAAAGCCAGAGAGTCTGCCCATAATGTTTGGGAATGCTTAAGAGGAAAGTTTTTTTCCTGGCTGTTTGTCAGGCCTTAATTGTTAACTTGAAGGCAATATCATACTTAGAGCTAATCCTAGTTAGGTCTGAGGTAGCCAGGTGGATCCACACCAGGGGGTCTTGCTGCCATAGTGTCCCCAAGACACCGTTTTTAGTCCAGAGGATCAAGGCCACTAATGGTTCTGCTGGGTCATGACTTCGGAGTGACACAGACCAGAGTATATGATCTATCTTATTAAGAAGATCCTTAGCTGACTGGGTGAGAGGGATCCTTGAATTTGGTGAATTATGGCCTTCCAGCAGGGAGAACAAGGCTCAGAATTCCAAGTCAGGGACTGGTATAAATTGTTTGAGGCAGTTTATAGTCCCACAGAGTTCTTGGAGCTCCATCAAGGTATATACAGTTTTTTGCATGGAAAGGTTAAGCGGTTTAATTACAGTATCTATATGGTAGCCAATGAATGTGAAAGGTTGAATGTATTGTAACTTGTCTCGTGAAATGTGGAGACCTAGACATGCTAAATTGGCAAGCAGACTGGGTATTTCAGCCTGTACAGTATTGTGAGATTTGTGTGCTAGCAGTATGTCGTCCATATAGTGTATGACAATTAGGTCCTTGGGAATGTTGGTTAAGGCCTTATTAACATATAATTGACAGATTGTGGGGCTATTTTTCATACCCTGTGGTAGTCCTGTGTTGGTATTTCTTAGCTGTTCTTTGAAAGTTGTGCTCCCATACTGTAAAGGCAAAGTGAGGTCTATCTTGTTCTGCTAGGGGGATTTGGAAGAAACAGTCTTGGATATCAAGTACTATGATATGATGGGATGGGGGGATAGCTGTAGGGTGTGGTAAGCCCACTTGTAGCAAGCCCATCTTTTCCATTTGGGCATTGACTGCTCTAAGATCTTGGAGGAGTCTGTATTTCCCCTATTTCTTTTTAATAACAAATATTGGGGTATTATGTTTACTGAGAGAGGGCTCAATGTGGCCAAGCCTCAATTGTTCAGCTACCAAATTTTTGAAGGCAGATAACTTAGATTCTATTATAGGCCACTGGTCCACCCAAGTGGCATCATTAGAGAGCCAGGTGATTGGAATCAGCTTGGGGGCCAAGATTGGAGTAGATCCCAGGCAGGCAGTGGTCGTTAGGATTGGGGGTGTTGGGCAAGGTGTTGTCCTTTCCCTGATAGTCCCAAGTTATTGTGGAGCATGATATCATCATAAAAGGTGCAGTCATCCATGCTAAGGACCACGTCCATGTCCTCTAGGATGTGCCATAAGTTATGGGGAACATTCGCTACTATGGGGGTAACTGTGCCCTGGTTCCCATCCAAGTCCTTCCAATATACTGGACGTGTGACCAGCTTGGTATCTTGTTTTCCACCAACTCCTTTTATTGGTGGGCCTGGCCAGTATTTCCAATGAGGGAATTTAAGGGATTCAGTTTCTGATATAATGGTGACATTAGCCCCTGTGTCTACTAGGCCCTTTATGGAAGTTCCATCTAGGAAGAAGGTCATTAGTGGGGAGTGGTTGAGGATTGGGAGAGCCCATAATATCTGTCTCATTTCCCCTCTTGTGGGCAGGGCTGAGGGGCTCCCTGGGTGGAGTTTAAAGGAGCCAAGTCTGGTTGAGGCTGTGACCTACAGTCTTTAGCCCAATGGAACCCTCTTTTGCACTTGGGGCAATGAGTCTTGGGGCAGGCTGTACCTCTTGGGCAGTGGCTATGAATGTGGCCAAGCCCCCCACAGTTCCAGCAGCCTTCCCATGCACCAAAGTGGGTGGGTTTTCCTTGAGACAAAAGAGTCTCCAAGGAGGCAGTCAAAGCCTCAATAGGGCCTGCCCTGGGGTCTGAGTCTCTAGTAATGAGTACCCATTTGTGAATGTTTTCATTGCAGACAGGTGCGATAGCATTAGGAATAGGGATGTTTAGTCCCCCCCAAGTTAATTGTTTGATAAGCACCTCTCAGGTGGGTCCAGGCTCCACCCTCCACTCTACTGCCTCGGTGACAGAGGTAAGGAAGTCCCTGAAGGACTCCCCTGACTGTTCAATCAAATTACAGAAAAAGACTTGTGGGTCACGGGGGAAGCAACATTTAAGTACCTTAAAGGCCAAGTCAGAAACTTGTTGAAAATAGGCATGGAGGCCAATAGTAGACTGGGAGATGGGGTCAGTATATTGTCCATGTCCTGTGAGCATGTCCAATGTAATGTTGAGGCCATATTGGAGATTTAGGAATGCCTGGTTTTCAGCCTGATTGTCATAGGCTGCACACCAGTTTAGAAAGACTGAGGGTTCTAAGACTGCCTTTAGTAAGCTATACCAATCATAGTGGGTTTGTAATTGTAAGGACCACTGGTGAAGAACCTGTTCAAAATATGGGGAGTCAGGGCCTGAATGCTCAGCTGCCTTGTGGATAAGAATGAGGTCAGCAAGTGGGGTGGGCAGCCATGGACGCTGTGCTGCATCGGGGCCAATGTTATCCGGAAATGCGGGCAAAGGTGGGTGAGGTTTTAAGGAGGGTGGTTTAGAAGGGAGGGGCACACTAGCCAGGGAAGTGCAGGGTGGTTATTGGGGGGGGAGAGAGTAACTCCTTCCACGGGTAATGGGGCAGGAGAATTTCTGGGCGTGGTAGCTCTAGGAGAATATCCTGAGATATAGGCAAAGGAGATCCTTCCTTATTGGAAGTGGGCGCAGAAGCGGCATCCACCTCCGGGGGATATGTGGGTCCAGGAGGTCTGGGATCAAGGTAATAGCCAGATCTACACTAGATTGCTCCCACCAGTGTTTGTTGTGGGCCGAGATGACTTCCTCAGGAGAGGAGGATTTAAGGCTAGCAATGATAGCTAGGAGGATCAGTAGGAACAATGGGGGGGTGACCCCTGACCCAACCTCTCTTTTTTGGGCCAGGAAGAGGACCCACATCCATGTGTCAGGGTCCCACATGTTTTCAGGGGAGACCCACGGAGCCAAATTAATGGCTTCAACCCAAAAGTGTTCGCTATCTTTTGGTTTCTCTTTCAACCCTCTGGTTTTAAGGAGCACCTTGAGTACTGCCATTTGTGGTTCCCTGCATTGTGGTGGTAAATTGCCCATTGTCGGAGGGTCTTGCAAAGGGGAATTTGCCACAAAAGTAGAAGATGAGGGTGACTACCAAGAGGGCACAAAGGAAGCAAAGAAGCACTGTGAGCCACTTGGATGTAAACTGCCCCAACATGTAAAGGTGTGTCAGATCCAAATGTCTTGTGCCCAGTGAGGGACTTCTGGAGCCCGTGACACTTCCAGCCATATGCTCACACTGTGTCTCCGGGACAGGCAACAGGGTGACCTGAAGCCTGGGCTCTGAGTTCAGGGTGGATCAGCCCTTATGTGAACTCACTGGGATGAGCCGAGCGGGGGGGAGGTGCCGACATGGGCTTCGGGACCACGTGGTGGAATGTGACTCTCTGATCTAACAAACTAGTCCAACAATAAAGAGGACAGACAGGGTGGAGGGGGCTGCTCGCTTACCCTCGAGTAGCCGAAGAAGCAGACAAAACCAGGGGCCTACTTACTGAATGAACCGAGGTTCTGGGTGTCGCCAACACCATGGGCAGGAGTCCGTGTTCAGGTCCCAGGCATTGTGGGTTCTCCTCAAGGCAGCTGTGAAGACCCTAACCTGGATTGGGTCCCCTGCCAATTAGGGGGGCAAGAGGAGCAGAGTCACAACACAAAGACTCTGGGAGTCGGGTAGAAGCAAGCCCTAGGTGAGGTGCTGCAGGCTCATTTAATGCAGGAGGGGGCACGCCTTATATTTCCCTTTCCTCTGCCCCCAAGTCCTTTTAGTCAGTGTATTGTTTTCTGATTGGTCCATGCCACACAGTCTGTCAGCAGTCACTGGGCTTGTAAGCAGGGTACAGAGGCACGGGCTCCTTTTGGTGGGCTATTTGCAGACCAAGAAGTAAAGTGAATTCTCGCTGAATCCCAGGGCTCTGGGTCCGTGCCATCTTTGGAGGCCTCCTGCTACAGGGTGCATAGTATGGGGGCACAGGGATCTCAGGGCACCAGCTCCTAGCGTGGCACCGGTCTCCTGCATGCACCTGGGAAGTGGTGGGTCCCGCGGCTTGTCTGCTCTGCATTGCTGGTGGGTCCCTGCTTCTCCGTGTCTCTGTGGGTCTCTGCTACCAGGGCTGGCCTGGTCGAGTTCTGTCCCAATTTCACCCGTGCACTCTCTCTCTAAGTTTGGGACCTGTCAGCTGCCGGGTCATGAGGAGAGGTGTGGGACAGCTAAAGCTGGATTTCCGTGAGTCGATGATGGAAGGATAGCGCCCCCTAGGGAGGCTGGATCATAGGCAGCAAGACACAGAACTCAGCTCAGTCAGTAGTACAGCCCCTTTATTCAGTGACTTAGCTCGGCTCCAAGTCTCGGTGATCCAGCTCCGATTATTGAGGGGAAACCAGGATATTTTATACTATGGGGGTGGTAGTAAAAACCTTAGCTGATAGGTACTCCTGGAATGCTTCATTTAACTAGGGCGGTGGGCTTCTATCAGGCTATCAGACAACACCTGATTAAAACCTGGTAGCTCCTGTGCCAGAGGGCAGGTATCTTGTGATGGGCATTTCAAAAGTAAGTCAGGGAGGAGAGCAGAAGGCGCCCCGCTGAGAAGGGGAGTCCCCCCATTCACGCCGAGCCAGCTTGTGGCTATCCGGACATGGGGAGAGTGCTACCCTAAACAGCAGGGGTCCCCAACATCTTCCCCCGGTTAATTTAAATATGGAGAAGTGCCATCACCAGCCCTAAGGGCCAACTCATCTGTCTCAGGAGAATACAAAGTCTGATAATTGACCATGACCCTTTTTGTAGCAATTTTCAGCAATGACAGTGACTGTCAGCAAAGAAATCTTAAAAACAGTTAGCAAGCATCAAAATAACAAGGGATAGGAGCTATGCAAACAAGGGATTGCTAAGCCAATCTAATTGTTTGGTGGGTTGAAATCTTGAAAATGGGTTATTACAGAGTTTTTTGCGAGTGTTAACATTGGTTTCAACAACATTTGATTCATTTACAAGGAGACAGCATTTTTTCCCAATATCATATACCCTCCCCATGTTTATTAAGTTCAATGTTCTTCTGTTGTGGAGCACAGCCCTGGCGAGAAAGTTCATTTGCTGTTGGAGAGATTCCAGGCTTCAGTCGCAGATGTCATTGTTCAGTCCAGCTTGTCTCAGCCAGAACGGGATCAGGCGTGGCTTGGACGGGGATTTCCCAACAGGTGCTGGGCTTGTAGCTGCTGTCGAAGGCAGTTAGACATTGGGGTAGGTGGTGAAGGGAAGAAAGTTAGACTTGTTCCAGGACATAGTTGATCTTATTTGGTCCTCTGTCTTTCCTGTAGAATAATATTATGAGTTAGCACAGACTTGGCTGCAGGTGCAAGCTGTTGAGAGACATGAAAGTTAGCCGTGGGGTACCTAGAGAATGCACCTGAGTAGAATTTTGTTATTGCTCCAATATTCCAGCAATTGTCCCATGGATCTGATCTTTTTCAGAGTCCATCAAAAGGGGTCCCTCTACAATTAAGGCATTTTGAGTTGGATTGGGTTACAACTACAAGGGCTTGGGCAAGGGAGGAGGCCTGGTACGTGGCAGTCCCAATATCATGGGTGGCCACAATCCATCTGTCATAATGTTCATTTTTTAGTCCCTGGCATGCTTGTCTGTGCTCAGGGGTCATCCCTTCCCAGACAAG
>NW_008342018.1:10256565-10282681 GCF_000622305.1 Nannospalax galili | reverse complement strand
TTTCCTGGATTTCTTTTTTACGAGCCAGATATGTAATGTTAGTCCAGACCTCTGGATCAGAAATGTCTGCTGATAGGATCCAGGGTGCAAATTGATATAATTTGTTCCAAAATTTTGAGCTTTCTTTTTTGGAAATCTTAAGTCCTCTAGATTTAAGCAGGGTTTTAAGGGAATGAATTTGGAGTTTTTTCTGGCGTGATGTGGAATTTCCCATTATAAAGGGAAGATGTTTTTGCAGCAGTCTGACACTAGGGGGTGGAATGCCCTGACAAGTTAGGAAGCCTTAGACTGCAGAAAAAAAGTCTTTTAAATCTTTTGTTCTGGCCGAGAGCCACCTTGGACTCCCAGGTGCTCCGCAGGGGCTAGTTAATTTAAATTCTCACTTAACTGGTTTTAGCTGCGGCTTGAATGTCTAGGGGCAGGATGACAAAACTGACCAGAGAAGTTTACTTTAGAAGGAGAAAAGAGAAAAGAGAAATTTTTATATTAAAAAGATAAATAGATAGATGGTCTTTTGTCTACACCTGTGCAGGCGGTTGGGGTCCGTTAGGGGGTCAAAGAAACCTTCAGCTAACATCAGGGAGTAGCCCTGACTAGGAAGCCTCAGTTGTCTCTCTGTCCTTAGTGGTCCCACGCGAAGACTTTTAGACCAGAAACAAAAGGAGGAAATTAGAAGAGATTTTTGCTTCTCTACTGGTGGGAGAGATACTCACGAATCCTGCGTTTCCAAGGGTACCAGCTGCTGGCTGGCACGAGGTTCAGAGGCTCTCATGTTGGGCACCAGATATGGGGGTGCAGGGATCTCAGGGCGCCAGCTGCCAGCGTGGCACCGGTCTCCTGCACGCACCTGGGAAGCGGTGGGTCCCGCGGCTCGTCTGCTCCGTGTTGCTGGCAGGTCCCTGCTTCTCCATGTCTCTGTGGGTCTCTGCTACTGGGGCTGGCCCGGTCGAGTTCTATCCCAATTTCACCTGTGCACTCTCTCTCTAAGTTTGGGACCCGTCAGCTGCCGGGTCTCGAGGAGAGGTGCGGGACGTCTAAAGCTGGATTTCCGTGAGTCAATGATGGAAAGATAGCGCCCCCCGGGGAGGCTGGATCATAGGCAGTAAGACACAGATCTCAGCTCAGTCAGTGGTACAGCCCCTTTATTCAGTGACTTAGCTTGACTCCAAGTCTCGGTGATCCAGCTCCGATTATTGAGGGGAAACCAGGATATTTTATACTATGGGGGTGGTAGTGAAAACCTTAGCTGATAGGCACTCCTGGAATGCTTCATTTACATAGGGCGGTGGGCTTCTATTAGGCTATCAGACAACGCCTGATTAAAATCTGGTAGCTCCTGTGCCGGAGGGCATGTATCTTGTGACGGGCATTTCAAAAGTAAGTCAGGGAGGAGAGCAGAAGGTGCCCCGCTGAGAAGGGGAGTCCCCCCATTCATGCCGAGCCAGCTTGTGGCTATCCGGATATGGGGAGACTGCTACCCTAAACAGCAGGGGTCCCCAACAGCATAGGAAAAATGGATATGAAAGGATAACAATGGGAAACAGTAACTTCAAAAGGAGTAGAATTTCAAGGAGATTCTAATTATTCAAAACCAGATTAGAAAGACTCCAAAAGGAGTTTCAAGAATCCCTTTGGAGTGATCAGTTTCAGTACAAGGAAATTTAGAAGCTGGGAGGAAATATTAATTAAAAAACCCCAGAAGGATTATTTATGAATGCATATATCTCAAATGAGAGAGCTACAGACTGTATTATTTGTTTTTAAAAATATTTTATTATTTTTTAATTTTATGTGTTTGAGTGCATTGCCTGCATGTATGTGAGTGCACCTGTGTCGTGCAATGCTGCAGAGGTCAGAAGAGAGCTTTGGAGTCCCCTGGAACTGGAGTTAAGGATAGTTCATAGCTGCTATGTGGGTGCTAGGAATCAAACCCAGGTCCTCTGTAAGAGCAGTCAGTGCTCTTAACTACTAAGCCATCTCTCCAGCCACAGACGGTATTATTTGTATGAAAGAGAGGTAAGCGGGAGAATCACAGTGGCATTACTAGTTGATACTTTAATCATTTGTTTGCTTGTGACTTGAGCAATTTATTATCTGTCACTTTCAACTAGAAAGTTTCAGTGGAAAGGGTCCCTGCATTCAAAGGACTTTTCCCTTCTAGAATGTGAGTTCTATCAGATCTTTTACCTTTGGTCTTTAGTGGAGCCTCAATGCTCAAAACAGTGCTTGTAACACTGTAAGCGCTCAATATTTATGGAATAAATAAGTCAGTGGATGATTTCCTAATAGATCTTAGTAAATAGTGGGTGCTCAATCAGTCACATTTACTATCTGTAAACAGTGATTTACAGGCAAACCATACACATAAAATAAAAACAAATACATTTTTAAAAAACTTAGAGGCCCTGTGAGAGCAATTGCTGCTGCCATGTGGTGAGAAGCCACCATCTATAATTCAAAAACTGGATCTTTATTAAACACCAAGTCACCAAGATGGTAACTTGATTCTGGGCTTCTTAATCTTCAAAACTGTAAGAAATAAATTTCTGTAGTTTACAGACTACTTGGTCCATGCACTATTTTTATAGAAGTCCAGATGGGTCAAGACAAGCTCATAACAGGATACCTTTATTTTTTTTGTCAGCATCTTGAATATGCACTTATTTTTATGTGTATTTTATTGAGTTTTTGTGCATTTCATATAATAGATCTTAATCAAATTTAGACGCCCCCCTCTGCTATTAACATTCCCCATAGACTTAACCACCACCAGATTTTGTGCATTCTGCAAATATGTTAAGTCCTACCCAGTCAAATATTTGTGCCCAGATGCCCCTCAGTGCAAGTTCATCCACTGGAGTTTGGTCAGCCTATCTAGTGTCTGTCCCTTAAAGAAGATCTACTCTGCCTCACCAAGCACTAATCAGGTGCCTATAATTCCTCAGCTAAGTTTGGTACCTGCTGGCTGTTTGAGTCAGCATGGGTCTTGTACATGCTGTTTCCATTGCTGCAAGTTCATATGAACAAGTTCCTAGTGGCTTGAAAGCCTGCTTCTTTATGTTCATGCATGAACCCTGGCTCCTACAATCTTTCTGCACCCTCTTCTGCAATGGTCCCTAAGCCATGGATGGGAAAGGTTGAATATAGGAGTCCTATCCAGGGACACATATTCTTCAGTCTCTTATTCTCTAAAACTTGATCAGTTATGGTCTTCTGTATACATCACTCTTTGTTGCATGGGGAACCCTCACTGGTGAGAGTTGAGGGATGTATTAGTATTCTTTCTACCCCCTGTTCCACTGTGTTCCATGAGCCTTAGGTGTAGCGGTTCCACTGTAGCTGTATCACTTGGGGCTCAACATCTCTCAGACATAAATTCTCTTTGTGTGACCAGTTGTGGAACTCTGTAATAACCTCCATCTGTTGCAAAAAGAAGCTTCTTTGATGAGTGGTGTATGGTTACTTGTCTGTAAAACGCATACTTAGGACCTATATTTTGCATGCAGTAAGAAATTTCACTTGTCTAGAGATATGACAGGGATAGGGTATTCTTTAGAATCTATGACCTCTCCAGCCATGTGTATTTGGTGATATTTACAGTGTCATCCATGCATCTCCTTCCATTGAGAAGTCGTTAAGTGCAATTAGATAGCTGTTAATTACAGCTATCTAGAGAAAAGTGTCCCTAGATAAAAGAGCCACTAACTGCACCAATAGATAGTTTGTTGTGCCAGTCGTTGTGGATATTAGGCTTTACAGCTGGGTTGGACAATTGATTGGTTTTCTCCCTTAGCAGCTTTCATAGTATCCTTTATACCTATGAGAGAAAGTCTTCAGGGAGGAGGCTTCCAGGTCAGTTCCAGCTCCATTTCTCCAAGTCCTGTGTCCAAAGTATGTCCTGTCTTCAGCAAAAGGCTCTTACCTTCAAGTTCTAGGAGGTAATTAAGGGCTGTGGCAATGGCCTATATTATTTTGGGAGTCCCTTTGACTACCCTGACCAACAACTTGAAAGGAGGCTTCTCTTGTCTGGCACTGTTTCTTGTTGTATAGCCTTCATGTATACAAATGCACTCGTGTTCAGATAGTGTATGTGTACTTTTTCAGTTTTTTCTTTCTTTTTTTTTGAGTTGATGCATTTCCCTCTGGCTTGTCACACAGCAAAAGCTTTCTCTTTTCTGTCTCTCCCTGTTTAACCTCCCACCTTCCTCCCAGTTTAAGTATCCCATTTTCCCCTTGATAATACTTGTCTCTTATTATTCCCCCTCTCTTTGAGTTCCTTCTTTCTCTTCACCCCTATGGTTCCTTGTATGTCTTTCCTTCCTAGGATAACTATCTCAAAAACAATTTATTTTCATTAAAATCTACCTGAAAATTTCCATTTCTTTCAATGAAATTCAGAGGGCACAAATACTATGCTATTGTGTTATTATAACAGGATTTGTAATTTTGTCAAAATAGATATCATGAAGATTTCCAGAAACTTATTATTGTAGTAGGCATATTAAACCATCACTTATAATCATTTCCAATTGAAAATTACAGAATCGAATAGACCTACCAGCATATTATTCAACCTACTAAGTTAATAAACTGTTCATATTACCATATGGCAATACTTTTTTATTAATTTAATAACCTAATTTCATCATAAATTGTATCATAAATATATTTAAACTTATTATTATTTTGAGAAGTGTTCCATAGTCTTTGCTAGACTGCCAAAGAGGTCTCTGGTCCCAAATGATCACCCTTGGAAATGGAGGAGTTGTAGGAGCTGAGGTGAACAGCTAAACATGGTGGACATATCAAGTGCACTGGAAGAAGGCAGAAAGAAGGAGCTGTCCCCACAGAGCAGGCATTAGTAGATAACAGTGTCTCAGTAATCTTTAGCTATGTGGGCTACTTGTGATTTGCCATTTTCATTTTTTACAAAGAAAGATTCATGAAATCAAACCACTGACTTCTCTGGTGTTTTTAATCTAGAAATGAGAATTTTAGATTAAAAATTTTTTTAAAAAAATTTATCTTTATGTGTATGAGTATATTGCTTGCCTGGCCTATTTTAAAAGCTTTTTATTAGTGTATATTAACTATACATGCTAATGGGTTTCATTAGCATGTATAGTTAATATACTGGTTACAGTCACCCCTATTGTCTTTTCTTGTGCCCTTTCTATGCCCATGGATCCTCTTCTCACATAGTCTCCTCTTCTACTTTAATGTCTTTGTGTGTGAGAGAGAGAAAGAGGACAGCCTCCAACAAGTTTCATTAAGGTTGTCTACAGGAGCAAGTGGGTCTCATGAACCCATACCTATTCCATGATGGAATCTTGTGAAGGTCTGATGCAGCTGTTCACAGCACTGTACCAGTTATGAGTCTCTGCATTAACTGCTGCCCACTGCATAAAGAAGCTTCTCTGATCAGAGTTGACAGAGACTAATTTATGAGCATAAACATAATTATTGAGCATGACAGGCACTAATTTATGAGCATAAACATAATTATTTAGAAGGCAGCTCGATAGGCACATCAGGTCTATTTAATAAAACAATAGCAGTAGCTGTTGTCTCCTAGTGGGGACAATGACCACAGGATTTTGATCAGATTTATGGTACCAAGAATGAATTCCCTCCAGTGGAATAGGTATCACATCCGATCAGAAAGCAGTTGGTTACCTCCACAACAGACTTGCCATTATTGCATCAGTGTGCACAGCTTGTCTGTCAGGTTAGTAGTGTAGCACACGGGGTCTACAACTGAGTAAACTTGGTGACTTTTCTCCTTCAGCTGCCTGCAGAACATTCTCTGGCATTTGAAGGCCTAGTTTGCTAGGGATGAAGCTTCCAGCTTAGTTCCAGCTCAATTTCTCTATGTCCTGTGATATACATGTGTGGTGTCTTCAACAATGTGGCCTTACCGTCTTGTTCTGCTGGACAACCAGCAGCAGTGGCAGTGGCCTGTATTGTTTGAGGGGTTTCAGGGACCTTGCTAACCAACAACTCATAAGGGTTAGCCCACCCCTGTCCTAGTATTTTTCTATAGACTAAAGAAGAATCAGACATTGTGTGGATGGATATATGCTTATTGGAAATACCGACTGGTGAGCCTCCAAGAAAGAGGCAGAGAGAGGCATGAAGGGTGACTTGTGACTTCTATTGTAAGCCTATTGTGACTTCTATTGACTACTTCTATGTGTGAGATATGGATTTCATCTGGACTACATCCCTGTATTATTGTTATAAACCTCTAAATAGACTGCTAATAAATTCAATGTGTTGCACAAAATCTTTGTTTCTGGATATTTTTATTGTATATTCTGCTAAGAGCAAACTTTGAAATGCAGTGAGAAAAGTAGTTGGGACGTTTTTTTTTTTTTTTTTTTTTTTTTTTTTTTTCATATAACATAGTAAGGATAAACTTTCCAGGCTGGAGAAATTGTTCAGCAGTTAAGGGCACTAGTAGCTCTTGCAGGTTCAATACTCACCACAAACATGGCGGGTAACAACTGTCTGTAACTCCAGTTCCAGGGGATCCAATGTCCTCTTCTGACCTCTGCAGAGAATTGCATGACATGGGTACACTTGCATGAATGCATGCATGCAGTACACTCATACACATAAAATAAAAATAATAAAATATATTTTAAAAGAATAAACTTTCCTCATTGCCAGCTGGAAGTACCACATAAACCTGGGAGAGATTGTCTGATGACTGAGGATGACAGACAACCTCTGGATAGACAGTAGTTCAAAGAAAAAAAGTGACTTCCATGGGTAATGAGAATATGGGCTTGACTTACCTGGAAAACATTAAATGGCTCAGATTTTTTTAGAAGAAAAATGTGTCTGCCATTTCTGAAAAAAAGCAAACATTTTGAAGTTTAGTTTTTGCCTTATCTAACAAACTTGAAAACAAACAAACAACCATAGGATGTATTACAATTTAATGCTAATACATTATTTTTTGTCTTTTTGAGACAAGGTCTTCCTGCAATTCCAGCTGGCCTAGAACTTGCTATGGAGACCAGGTTGACCTCCACTTGCCTTCTAATTTATAAAAATTAAAAGTAAAAATTGATGCTTTTGCATTTCACTTTTTCTTCCTAATCAGGCATAACTTAAGGAAATAGAAACATTTTGAGACTAAGAAACTTATACAATGAGTCATAGTAAATAAAATTTGTCAAAAGTGCTTTATTAAATTTTGTATTTTACTCCTTTATTTAGATGCAGTGTAGATTGTGCAGCGCTTTCTTGAACATCTACGTGATAGGAGAACTGACATTTTCCCACTACCCAGTGACCTCCTTACATGTTTGTACATGTGCCCAAAAGTATGTGATCATTCTTTCCTTCAAATACCACAGAACACAGTAATTTAATTAGATAACCTGGGTAAGTTTAAATACTACCAAGGTTATGGCAGAGCAGGTTTCAGTGTTTATTTCCACTTTGACTCTTTTCTCATTTGACTCTCTTGTCCATAAATCTTTCTTATGTGTTTGTTTATGTGTGCCAAATAACTAAAAATATAGAAAAACAATATTTTCTGCTCTTTGCAGTTTTTCTGAGATGCCAGCTTCTGTGAGAGTCCCGGGTTATTAATGTACCTGACTTTTGCAGCATTTATCACAAATGTAAATGAATATTCTGTGGTGTAGCCTATGTTCAGGGCTGCTCTGATCATTATGTTGCTATGGTGATAGTAGAGCATACAGGTTCATGAGATAGTATTAGTAAGGTGGCAGCTTGAAACTTAATCAGCACACCGTGACTTCTACCCCATATTTCAATATCACTCAGGCAAATTGAATTCCAGGCAGTTGTCAGTCCAATGTATTCCCCGTGGTTTCTCCTCTGCAAAATTGCCTCTTTATTCCATACACTGATGATCATGGGGTAATTGAAATCTGAAGCTGTTTGTCATGCTATTTATACAACCCTGTCTGGTAGCCAGCAATCTTTGAATGGTTTGCACTGCAGGTAACAATTAGATCTAGAAACCTTTTCTTGGTTGAACAAGTGAATGATTGTTTTCCCAAAATACCTCTGATTTTGTGGGTACTCTATATGATTCCTTGTTTTGTGGGGGAAAGTTCAGCCAAGGTTTAATCACACTTGATTTCGCAAGCTCAATGGGGCTTTGCATTATTTGCTTGTAACAACTGTGACACAACCAGATTTCTGAGAGAAAGGGCTCATTCCTCAGGGAAAGTGCCTAGAGCTAGCCAGCAATGTGCTCTCCAGTCATATCAAAAAGCAGACTCACTGACTTCTAGTAGCCCCAAAATACGTGCAACAATAGCTATGACAACAATTCCATGTGGGAAAGAGAGCATGTAGCATGTCGTGGGTGAGGAATAATGTCTTCCCTTCAGGTCGCTTTGTAACTGGTGGACGTAAACCCTTTTCTCTCTCTCAGTGACCTGATGTATTACGAAGTTTTCTCCTATCTCTTTTGACTGTCAGTACATGCTTTTTTTTTTTTTTTTCTTCTGAAAGTCAACATCACAGGATCTTAAACCAAGGTTTATTTGAAGCCAGGCAGGTATAATTATAATTCTAGTGTCCCTTCTTTCATTTCTGCAATGTACTAAAATAGAGAGAACGGTGGTGACCCCCCCCCACTTGATGTGTTTCTCCCACTAAAAGAGTTTGAAATGATAGCGTGTGATAAGGCTGTAGGGTTTCCTGTTTTTATAAGGTAAAATCTTGAAATAACTGGAGAAGAGCTGATCTTCAGGGATCCAGAAGGGATCTGCCCTGGACTCATCAGTTCTTTCTGCTGTGTTCTGCCTCTCCTAGCACCCACTGCAATTACCTGCTTTCCTGTTAAGCCCTCCCTGCTGTGTGCATCCTTGCTTTTCTGTTCTGCTGCCCTCTCTTGGGTCTTCTTATTTTGGTATTCAGATATGGGTATTGTGTACTTTGTGCACTTGAAAAGTGCCTGGAAGTCAACATGGGAGGAATTTTTTGGATGTTGTTACGAAATAGCAGCCGAGCATAGAATAGAAAGTTGCTAGGGAGTCGGTAATGGAATGGTTGTACCACATGGCTTCTGCTTTATCATGTTGCATAGCTGATGGGAAAGATACTTTGCACTGTAGTTTGAAATATCAGGGTTATCTTTCAACTTACTGAGGAAGTTGAACAATAACTCAATAAGCATCTTCCGTAGCTAGCTATTGCTTTCTGGACAGCATGTGGCAGTGTGCTATTGACCTGTTCACCACAGATGGTTGTATATGTTCACAGAAGAGCTAATGACACAGCTGAAAGTAAATGGATGTTGGTGGATTCTAGTAATCCCATAAATTGCTCCTAACTGTAACTTAGATTTATTCTTTATTTCCTGCATGGATTCATAAACATATCCCATCCTCCATCCCTTTCAACCATACAGTAGTTGACATGTCCCTGAAACAATTTCAAGGACAGCACAGAGGGTATATGAATTTAGAAGCTACCCAAATTTAAAATAATGTTTTTAAAAGACTGCTACATTTGCAGGTTTACAGCTTATACACTTCTCCAGCTTACAGGAACAACTGATCTTAATACGTACTTAGCAAGAATGATTGGTTAAAACAGGAACCTAGCAGATGGCTCGGCGTGGTTAATAATGCCCATCTGGGAACTGCATTGTGAATTACAAAGTTGAGGGCAAATTTAAGGCTCCAGGTGGCAAAATTAAAGCAAAGCATGGTATAATTTCTTCTTCTTAAAGAAGAAAAGGAATTAATGCCAAATTACAAAATGGAAATACTCTTTTTATTAGATGTGGAACGTTAGTATGTTATATAGAATTTGCTGCAACTTGATATACTGTAAATAAGCTTGAATTGTTAAAAAGTGTGTCCTGGGATCATGGGATGGTTTTTCCTTTCCTTTTTTGGTGCTAGGATGAGCTGTAATAACCCAAACTATAAACTGATGATATTAGGGAGAAAAATCAATCAAGGGTTCGAGAGATGGCTCAGTGGTTTAGAGCATTGGCTGTTCTTGCAGAGGACCCAGGTTCGATTCTCAGTACCTACATGGTGACTAACAACTATCTGTAACTCCAGTTCCAGGAGAACCCGACAAGGCCTTTTGACTCCTCAGACACTGCATGACATGGGTACATTCACACACATGCAGGCAATATACCCATACACACATAAAAAAAAAAAGAATTTAAAAAAGGAAAATCAATCAATTCCCTAGTCCACCTTGGATCTTTGACTTCCTGAATTAGATCAAATGTATCACTATACTTCTTAAAGTTGTTCCCAGGTTGCCCCTTGAGTCTGCAAGTAAACATTGCCAGGGTGAAGTGGCTGGTGGATTTTAGTTTATTTAAGGGCCAAAATGAGTATCACACATATGCATGAATGCATTCATACAATGTGTTTGCAGGGCATACGGCCTTTGAGATTTCTAACCCTGTCACCACTAAGAGCACTGTATCAAGGATTCTGTCTGTGGATGGTTCCAGAACTATAGTCATCAAAAGTTCAGTGGTGGGAAATATTGTTCTTTTTACCTCTATGCTGCATCTTGTAACCCAAGCCCTAAAGTAGCTCTATTGTGCCCAAACTGAGATGTTAATTACAAGTTTGGAGTGCCTGCCAGTTTTTGGTTTTGTAATGGTTTTCATGTTCCATTAAGGAAGGGCCTCTTAATGTCTGCCCAATTTATCTAGGTGGAAGGTATTGTATATATCAAGGGATGGGCTCCTGGAGAAGTTTCAGGATGAATGGATTCTTCCCTGGTGGGGTAAGGAGAATCAAATGAGCTGGAGTTTCTGAAGGAAGGAGCTAAGAAGGTAAAAAGATAGAGTTGAAGATCAGGATGCTCGAAAGTAAACTGAGAGAATTGGGGTTACTTTAATAACATAAGACATGGTTATTGTTTGATAGTAGACTATGACTGATTTCAGATGTTGTGAAAGTTTAATAGGTCAAGCTCAGCATTATAATAATGAAATAGAATAAAATGGAAAATATTAGAATGTACTCCAAGTAATAAAGACAATATTAGGTTTTAAAACTTCAATTATATTTATATTCTATAAGTTGTGTACATGATGAACTCTCTTTATATGGGATCATGTGATAAAATCCATTTCTTAATTTAAAACAAGATGAAAAAGTTTAAAAACCATTATAGAATGTGTTTATGGGAATGAGTAGCTGAGTTTAAGGTTATTGGACTTGAGTGTTCTGAATATTCTAAAACTACCCGCCAAACAGCCAATTTCAGACCCACTGAAGTCCCTTGAGTTAATACCCAAGCATCCTAGAACCAAATAAGATATTTTTGAGGGACTCTGTGTTAGGTTTGCAGGATATTCTTCAAGAAAAACAGTTTTAAAGCTATTCTACTCTGTTCTTTGAATACTAAATAAAAACAAAAAGGCAAACTTTACACAGCTATTTTATATTCAATGACTGGCCTATATTCAGTCCAAGTCAATTCTTTTTGTTTCTTATTTTTTTTAAAAACTAATTAAAAAGTTTATTTATTGTCAGTGCATGCACGTGCGTGCGTGCGTGTGTGTGTGTGTGTGTGTGTGTGTAGGTATGCTTACATAGTGTGAACTCCAGTGAAAAAGTATCATAGAAGGTTATTGAAGCCATGTCTGTGAGAATCCTGTGGACTGATAAAGAATAAAATGCACGCAGAGGTTATAGAACATTATGCACTGTGCTGCTAATGATCAACTTTCGGTTTCAGTTTTCCTGAATGTTCAGAAAAGAAAGAGGGCTCACAGGAAAGGAATTTATTGTAAAAGAATAAATGCCCAATACATTACACAGCACAGTAGGGTTATAATGAGTGCACGAAAAGTGCAATATCTAACCAACCCTTAGAGTTAACAGTAACAGTTTGATTCAACTTCCTTAGACAGAATGCTGAGCAGTCAGACCGTTTTGCCCAAAGGATTGAATTGCAATTGTTTTGAAAGTTTCTTGGGTGAAATGCAATTAGTGACAAGATTTAATAAAGCCAAAAACCTGAATGTGATGAGATGAGCCCCCATTCTTTTTGTTCTTTCTGTGTAATGTAAGAAAACAGCAAGAAAACAATTGCATTATAACTAAATGAATTAAACAAAGTTCCAAAACATAAATTAGAACTTAACTACACCATTAAAACCTAATTTAATCTGCACACCATCATTACTAGATAATAAAGACCCATTACGAAATGTACAACAATAGCTCATGAACATGGGAAAAAACAAGCAATACATTTCATTGAGCAGATGACTTTCTGATATATGAGCAGATAAAAATGCTGAATGGATATTTCAGTATATAATGGAATCAGCGAGTAATGGAGCAGTTGGTTTGCCTCGTTTTTTTTTTTTTTTTTGCCATGAATGGGTCTACTGTGAAAGGAAGACCTCAGATAAAGCTAGAGACGTGCACAAGACAGCACTTTTAGCGAAGTAAAACCTACTCCAAAACCAAGACAAAGAAAAGCCATTGAAATATTGTTTTTGTAAAAAAAAGACCCTTGTCTATTCAAGTGTAACCAACATCTTGTTTTAGATATTGATTCTGATGGTAAAATCCAGCCTTTTCCTTGTAGTGCAACTCACTAAATTGTGCTGGAAATAACAAACACAAAAAATTTCATGCAGTGTAAATAATAAATTTTAAAACATATTAAGAAAATAACATTTATCATTTCCATATGTGATTCGGATTAGATGCAAATGAATGTCAGAAAACTCATTGTATTGGAAATGAGCTTAAAATGTAGGCTTTCTAATAAACTAGCTAGCACCCTAGCATTTTCCCATGACCTGTCCCATTACTGTTGGGACAGAGGAGTCTGTGCTGCCAGCAGATGGCAGTATAACCCTGCTTTTCTATCCCAGTGCACACGGGCATCTGAAATTACAGAGATTTCTTTTCTATGATTTCCAGTATTATTTTAAGGTGGAGATGAAAACTAATATATTCCACCGATTATGTCGTTCTTCTTGATGCCATGCAAGTACTTGAAACAACTGCGTGTTGTGGTAGGACTTCAGATCATCCACAGTGATGTGCCTGTATAGATTTCCACTAAAGGGCACAGGCTTCGTTCTTACAGGACTGCAGCAATCAGATTGCTTGATAATTTGGTTTGGTTGCACAATGCTCACATGTGCACTTGGATGTCCGTGTGTGCATATGCATGTCGGTGTGGGCATGCATGTCTCTCTGTGTGTTCATGCATGTGTCTCTAATGTGTTTATATGCATGTAGAGGCTAGAGGACATGCTTTGGTGGTGTTCCTTAGGTGCTGCCAGAAATTTGAGTTAGGATCTCTCAATTGCTTGGAACTTATAAAGTAAACTAGACCTATCTCTTTCTTTCCAGTGCTGGTTTAAAAGTGTATGCCACCACTCCTGGTTTATTTTCTACATGGTTCTCAAGATAACTCAGGTTCTTATGCTTGCAAGGCAAACCCTTTACTGAGCCATCTATCTCTCCAACCTCCTAATACACCTATTCTCTTCCAGGATGTTCTACTTTACCTTATATATCTGGTGTCTCACAGATTGTTAGCTTCAGCAAAGCAGGAGTTACAGTTTAGTTCCAGAGTACCTAGCAATGTATCCAGTGTCCCTTTACAGTTAATCTTAAGGGTTTGTTGAACTCTTATCTGAAGGTTCATAGGAAGTATATTTTTCATATATTATACATTTACTTTAAAAAATTTTTTATTGAGATTTTGTACATTTCATATAACAATTCTTAATGAAATTTAGATACCCTCCCCCATCCACATCCCCACACCCCTCCACCACTGGAACTCATGTATTCTGCCATACATGTTAGGTCCCATCTGGTCAAGAATTTGTACCCAGATGTCCTTTGGTGCAAGATCATCCATGGAGTCTAGCCAGTGTATTAAGGAAGGCCTACTCTCCCTCACCCAGCAGTAATCAGTCTCCAACAATTCCCAGGCTAGGACTAACCGGCCACCCATTTCCCTTGCTCCACTCTGGGCCCTTGTCTTATTGAATTGTCATGGGGCTTGTGTTCAGTTCAGTGCCATCATTGCCACAAGCTCACATGACCAAGCTTCTGTTACCTGAAAGCCTCTGTTACCCTATTTTCATGGACCAACCCTGACTCTTACAATCTTTTTGCCCCCTTTCTGCAATGGTCCCTGAGTTGTGGATGAGGTTTAATATAGGAGTCCTATCCTAGGATACACACTCTCCAGTCTCTTATTCTGTAAAACTTAGCCAGTTGTGGCCTTCTGTGTGCACCACACTCTCTTGTATAAGGAAGTTTCATTGGTGATAGTCGAGGGATGCACTAGTATTCTCTCAACCCTCTACTTCATTATGTTCCATGAGCCTTAGGTATAGAGGCTCCACAGTACATATGTCACCTAGGGGTGTCACCTAAGATATATATTCTCTGTGTGACCACTTGTGGAACTCTGCAGTAGCTTCCATCTGTTGCAAAAAGCAGCTTTTTTGATGAATGATGTATGGTGTACTTGTCTGTAAATATAAGGATTCATATTTAGCACATGGTAAGAAATTTCATTTGTCTAGAGAGATAACAGAGAGAGGATTTTCCTCTCGGATCTATGACCTCTCAAGCTATGTGTATTTGACTGTATTTACAATGTCACCCATGAGTTCACTCCCATTGAGAGGGCTTTATGTCCAATTAGGTAGTTGCTGATTGCTTCCTAGATAACAGTGCCACAGTTTGCCATGCCAGTCGTTACGGTTATTTGGCTTTAGGGCTGGGTTGGACCATTGATTGATTTTTCTCCCTTAGCAGCTGAATAGTATCCTCTAGAAATATGAGAGCTAGTCTTCAGGGAGAAGGCTTCCAGGTCAGATCCTGCTCCATTGCTCCAAGTCCTGTGTCTGAAGCATGTCCTGTCTTCAGCAGTAGCATTTTACCTTCAAGTTCTGGGAGATAACCAGTGGCTCCAGCAATAGCCCATGTTATTTTGAGAGTCTCTTGGACTGCTCTGACCAACCACTGGAAGGAAAGTCTCTCCTCTCTGGCACGGTACTCCTTGCCATACAGTCCCCATGTATATAGATGCACTAATATTTAGGCACTGTATGTGTGTTTCTCAGTGGGCTCCCAAGCCAACATATTTCCCTCTGGCTTCCCACACCACCCAAGCTCCATTCATCTCTCTTCTCTCTGCCCCCTATTCAATCACCCTCCTCCCTCCAAGCACCCCCATTATCACCAACCACCCTCTCCCCTATAACATCTGCCTCTCCCATTCCTCCTCTTCTGAGTTCTCTCCTCCCCCACCCCGATGGTCCCCTGCATACCCCTACTCCCAGCCAAACACTCCCACTTTTCCCACCTCCCCCCTAGTAACATCTGTTTCCTACTATCCCCCTCTATTGGGTATTTTCTTTCCCTTTACCTCTGTGTTTCCATTCCGAGTTCCTGCTGTTACAGAAAGATGTACACTCACATATAAGGGATTGGTGCTATGATCTGCAAATAAGGGAGAATATACATCACTTGCTTTTCTGTGTTGTGTTAGTCCACTTACTATGACAGTCTCTAGTTCCATCCATTTACCTGAAAATTTCATAATTTCATCTTTTCTAACTACTGAGTAGAATTCCATTGTGTAAATGTACCACATTTTCATTATCCATTCGTCAGTTGAAGGACACTTAATTTGTTTTCATTTCTTAGCTCTTGTGAAAAGAGCAGTAACAAATATGGATGGATGTACACCTATCTCTACAGTAGGAAAAGTCCTTTGGATATGCAAAGGTGTGGTATAACCAGATCATATGGTAGATTCCTTTTTAGTTTTTTGAGAGCTCTCCACACTGCTTTCCTAGTGGTTGCACAAGTTTGCATTCCCAGGGGCTATGAATGAGCATTCCCCTTTCTCTATATCCTTGCCAGCATTTGGTGTCTTTTGTTCTTTTGATCTTAGTCAATCTGATGTACTCTTAAAGTGGTTTTAATCTGTATTTCTGTAATTACTAAGGATGTTGAACACTTTTTAAGGTATTTCTTAACCATTTCTATTTTTCTTCATTTGAGAACTCTCTGTTCAGGTCTATAGCCCATCTTTTCATTTGGTCTTTTATTTCTTGTTTGGTTTTTTTTTTGTTGTTTGTTTTTCTGTTTTTGGAGTTCTTTGTATAGTCTAGATGTTAACTCTCTGTAGCAGGTGAAGATTTCCTCCCACTCAATGGGTTTCCTCTTCACATCCTTGGTTGTTTCTTTTGCCAAACAGAAGCTTCATAGCTCATTATTGTTCCAATTGTTGATTGTTGACCTTAATGCCTTGGCAACTGATGTCTGATTTAAAAAGTCCTTTTCTACACTTATATCTTAAGGGGTACTGCATATGTTTTCTTCTAGAAGCTTCAGAGTTTCAGATTTTATGTTGGAGTCTTTGATTCCTTTGGAGTTGACTTTTGTGCAGAGTGAAAGATAAGGGTCCAATTTCATTTTTCTACAGGTGAAGATTCAATTTTTCCAGGACCATTTATTGAAGATGCTGTCTTTCCTCCACGGTGTGTTTTTTGAACCTTTGTCAAATATCAGTGACTGAAATTGCATGCATTCATGTTTGGGGCTTCTATTACGTTCCATTGATCTATGTGTCTATTTTTGTGCCAGTACCATACTATTTTTTATGATGATAGCTCTGTAGTATAATCTGAGATCTAGTATGTAATCCTTCAGAATTTTTTTGTCCAATATTTCTTTGGATATTTGAGAACTTTTGTGATTCCATATGAATTTTAGGATGGTGTTTTCTAACTTTGTGAAGAATTTCATGGGTATTTTCATTGGCATTGAATCTATAGATTGCTTTTCATGTCATTTTCACAATATTAATTGTACCAATCTATGATCATGGTAAATCCTTCCATCTCCTGGTTCTTCTTTTATTTCCTCATAAAGACTTGAAATTTTCATTGATAGTATCTTTAGTAAGGTTTATTCCTAAATATTTTTTGAGGTTATTTTGAATGGGAAGGTTTCCTTGAATGCCTTTTCTGATTGTTTGTTGTTGGTATATGGACAGGCTACTGATTTTTGTAGGTTGATTTTGCTTCCACTATGCTGAAACTTTTATTACTATGAAAACTTTTGCTGAGCAGGGGGATTCTGAGATCGGTATCTTCTCTCCCACACCCTAACTTTACTTGTCTTTATACTTGGATTTACTATGTCACTTTGTAAGAGGAATGTACATGCTGAATTGGATCTGTTTGTCACTGCACCAGCTTCCGGCTAGAATGGATTCTGGAACCCTTGTGTTCATAGAGATGGCAGGTTCTTCCTGGCTGAGAATTTTCCTGTCAACAATTGGGACTGTAGTATGGATTTCAAGGTCCTGAGTGTCTTTTACCCCAATGAAGGCTGTGATTGATTGCTTATCAATAAGTTGAGTGCTCATTCACACACATTTAACTTGTCTAGCTCTTAGTCTTGACTGATCTTCCTTTGTAAGAATTCATTTAAATGTAATTCATAAAAGAAAAGAAGAGAGGCTGTTTAAGACACAACAGGTGGAGCTTCTGAGTCCCTAAAGGGCGTTGCAATTCATCCCTAGTGATTTATATTACTGTAAACCCAATTCATACATAGAGAAACCCTGTTTTCTGGAGTGGAAAACCAGAGATCCAGTGGCTAGAAATGAAGAGGATAATTATCCTCTAAGGACTGAATGTAAAAAGGAAATTTTAAATGCACTCCATATGAATATAGGTGCCAGAGTTATTATTATCAATTGCAAGTTTAGGTTTTGGAGCAGAAAAAATATATTCCAAGTCACAGGTTTCATAATTACAGGAACTGTAATTTTGATCAGAGAATCTTAGAGCAGGTATTATGTGACACCTGAGGCAAAGGCCTTTTACAGAAAACCAAGCTAGACATAGCTCATTAAAAACCGAAGTGAAAGGACCATGTTCACTCTGTTCGTAGATCTTCTTAGTCAACAACCAATTAGAAAATGACAGGTGGCCCATGCTTTATGTACTTTCCCTTTGTTTTGGACTTCTTAGTGGCAAAACTCCTCATCATCAGGGTATGCTTATTAATCCAGATGTTCCCTGCTTATTTCTTTCTCTAAACTAATCACACTACAGAAATCAAGTTGGCATTGGTTTACTCCTGACAGGGGCATTTCCCATTCAGGTGGTGTTTACTGCATTTCTACTATTCCCTCATCCTGGGGGTATCTGGTATTGCTCCTCACAGAGCTAAATGTAGTAGGGAAACACTAAAAGAAAGCTTAAAGATGCTGTCTTGTGTGAAACATAATACACGCTTACAGCAAACTGAGCTTGATAAAATATCAACAGCAGGGAGTGGTTATTTATTGCTTCAAGGGAAAATAAAGTAAAATAGCTACAAATTGTTTGAAGTACATTCCTCCCATCTTTCTTGAGTTTCAGTCATTTTGCTATGAAATAGAAAAGACCTTTGTTATTTCCTAAGTCAAGATTAGCCTTCTTTGGTGTGCAATGCCTGCCATGCTTCATGTGAAAGAAGGAACTTAATGTAAACCTAGAGAGCAATTGCCTCAAAACCATCACAAAACACATGTTTCTACAGACCTACACACCTCCTGGTGCACCGGAGGGAGGGAGCTGGGGCTTAAGGAAGGTTTTATCCTGCTCTCACATTCTTGATTTTGCTCTGTCTTGGGGTATCTATGAGCCAAGTGTGTACCTGCAGCTATTTCATGGGCTACATTAAAGAGACTAAAGTGTAATATGAGTTAAGAATCAAGAGTACTGGTACTTTAGAAGTACCATGCCAAGTAGAGATGTGTCTTTGAACTTTGAGCCACCACTTCTGATCTACCCCACAACACTGCATCATTCTTCCAACAGTGGAAGTCAGAAGCAACCACCCACCAGAGAGCTATGAATCACACAGATAATTCAAGAATGCTCAGCATCTCACCAGTCTGGAAGTCTTCAAAGACCTCTAGGACATCAGGGAATGTTGTCTATGTTAGGCTGAAGGTTTGGCATGTCATGCATGGAAATGTGTTTTCTTGGTGCCAGCAGTACAGTTTGTCTTTGAAACACCAAGTATTTGGTATCACGTTGTGCCATCCCTAATACACATTTTCAATTAATCCTCAAATATATGCAAAAGTAGAACAGCAGAGAACGAGAAGTGCTATTCCAAGTCCAGTTTCCAGGTCATTTTATATATCACTTACAGGGGAGAACCATCAGGCGTAGACAAGGAGTATGATGGATCCAAAGGTGCTGCTTTCTAGCCAGAGCAATGATGCAAAATACGAGTTTTTTCAAATTTAAATGGAAACAGGATACATAATTGTGTATTAGTAATGTATTACTTAGTGCAGAAAGGGGGTAGACCCAGTAGTTGGGCAGCTCTGCTTAAAACTAGAAAGGTACATAATGTAGTTTGAAGTTGGCAGGCTGCATAACTTTTCTCAGATAAGTTTCATATTGGAAATGACTGTTGTTAATCATATATGTGTCATATTTAAAAAGTCCTTTGAAATATGCTTTGATAAATTCTGGAGTATAATTAGTCTTTCTTCAGTTTTGCACGATTGACTCCTGCATCTTGTATCTTAGAACTTTCTTGGCTTGCTTTTTATGTAGAAGTCTTCTCACAGAATTACAACTACATTATGCCTCTATAACTGCAGAACAATGTTTGTAGCATGGAAGGCAGGTGTTCTCAAAGACATGATTAGTAAGTTATGAACACACAATGGCAGGATCAGCCTATAGAATCTCCATTCCAGTTTCATCTGTCCCTTTAGTTGCATTTTTCGTTGTTCATTAAGCCTGATGTGGCTGCTCCTGCTCTACTTTGGTACAATGTTTCTACAGTATAACGATTGACCTACTGTCTGTCATGTCTTCCCTAACTACAGTTTGTCTGCTCATTTATAGAGTTGGCATTTGTTTGCCCATCTTCCTTTGACCACATAACACAATGCTTATTTCAGACTTTCTTCTGATTATAGAAATCTAGAACTTTCTGTTATACTGGCCTAATAAGCAATGCCTGTTCATTTATGAAGTATATTTCTTTAGAAAACTTGTCTACTTGGAAAAAGCAGGGTTTTTTATCTCCACTACTATTGTGGTTCAGATATACCCCAAAGGCTCATCTGTTGAATTCTGGGGCTCCAGCTGGTGGTGCTATTCAGTGCTCTAATAGATTCATCCACTGAGGGGGTGTGCAGTGTTATTAGAGAGTGGTAGAAGGGAGGCAGTGGGCCCTAGGTGTAGGAAGTCATTCACTGGAAGTTTTCCCAGGTCTCCTTTTACACATGCCTTGTCTTAAGGCCTTGTTGTCTTTCTCTTTGCTTTCTTGACTGCATTCAAGTTGGCATCTTCACACCTTTCCATCTAAATGTTCTTCCTCACCATGGCCCCTGCAACTATGGTGTAACTGATCATGGTCTGAAACTTTCTTCAATTAGTTGATTAGCACAACTGAACCCTTCCATTCTGAATCTTTATGTTGCTGAGTTTTCTACAAATGGTAATGGAATAATTTCTCTGAAAGTCTTTTGGAAATTAGAAGGCAGGAGATTTCTAGACTCTGACATTGAGTGCTTGAAGTTTACAATGTCTTTTTTTTTAACTTTAAAAAAACTTTGAGAATTTCATACATGCATATAAGGTGTTTTGACCAAATCCATGCCCACTCCCTCCCCTCCAATACTGCCCATATTTCCCCATCACTTTTTTCTGACAACTTCATGTACATTCTCTCCCTTCCTTCCTTCCTTCTTTCCTTCCTTCCTTCCTTTCCTCCCTCCCTCCCCTTCCCTCCCCTTCCCTCCCTCCTTCCTTCCTTCCTTCCTTCCTTCCTTCCTTATTTCCTTCCTTCCTTCCTTCCTTTTCTCTCCTTCCTTCCTTCAGGCTTTTTTCTACTCTAACATTCCCCCAAAGAGCTCTCAAATACTTTTGACATTTTTGGCCTTTGGGAACAGAATATGATGTTGAGGCTCAAGGACATTTTGACTTTTAGCCAAGAAATTGGCTACTTTTCTTTGGGGTCTTTTTTACCCTAACTGCCTAGCTAATTCCTCCCTCCTATTCTTATCACACCATCATCTGAAGAGGTTACACAAATTGCTGATAGGGACTTGGGATGCAGACCATTCTGGCTTCTTCCATGCTAAACAGGGATACAAAGTGAGGCAACTGGGGTTCCCTTTCAATGGCTCTATTTAAAAGACTCTCAAATTGCGTAACTCATATCTGTAGGGAGTAAAGAAGGTCCTTGACTGGTGAATAGGGGATGTGAAGGAGAAGTAAAGGCAAGAGTAATGAGCATTATAAGTTCTAGACAGGAGATCAAAAAAGGTCAGAACAGGGAAAATTTCAAACGTCTTATGAGAGTCCATTGGGATTTCTTGACAAGTGCTTCCAAAAGCATCCCTCTATTGGGTTCCTCCCCATTTTTCTTTGGTCTACTAAGGCTGGACTCGAGAGTGATGGACTCAGGATTTGTTTTCAGGCACTTTGATAGCTGTTGGAGTGGCTAGAATAAATGTCAGTTCCCTCTTAAAGGCTTCTGGATAGGGGGAGAAAACAAATTTATCCATAATTTTAGAACAATAGTGGGTCATCTCCCTTAGCTACAGGTGAGCACTACAGTATTGGAGAACAAGATCTGAAGTCTTACATCTGAGCAGCACTTTCCTCTTAGAAACAAAATCATCAATGAGAAATAATAATCTAAATAACATTTTATATGGACTTAAGCCTAATGTCTGGGAAGTGTAATCCATTGAACTCTTAAAGAAATATATTGAACACTTTAATCCTTGGTTATACTTTCCTTTTGGGTATTTAAGTCCATATAGTTGGCCCAAATAAACCAATTTATTTTTACTCTTCAGGCCACTGGTGGATCTGTTCCTCAGGGGGTCACATGGGCTTGGGAGGGGCCCCTGGCTCCTTTCTTTTACCAATTCCACCTATGAGAAGATAAGTCAAAGGTCCTGCTTGACCCCACCTGGCTTCACTTGGAAGCATGGAAGAAATGTTTCCTTTGAGTTGACCTTCCTCTTTTTAGAAGACTGGATACTAGTTCAAGTCCATCTGGTGGGGTCTCAAGTTTACAGTGTCTTTTTAAAATTAGAAAAAAGTTTGAATTGTGTACATACCATGTTACATATGGGTATTTTCATGCTAGCATATAATGTGCCTCAAGTACATCCCCACAACCCCTTTACCCTCCTTGTTCTTACTATCCCGCTTCAGTCGGTGTAGCAGGAGGCCTCCAAAGATGGTGCAGACCCAGAGCCCTGGGATTCAGCAAGAATTCACTCTACTTCTTGGTCTGCAAATAGCCTGCCAAAAGGATCCCATGCCTCTGTACCCTGCTCGCGAGCCCAGTGATTGCTGACAGACTGCATGGCGCGGACCAATCAGAAAATGATACACTGACTAAAGGGACTTGGGGGCAGAAAAAAGGGAAATATAAGGCCTCCCGCCTCCTGCATTAAATGAGCCTGCAGCACCTCGCCTAGTGCTTGCTTCTACCCGACTCCCGGGGTCTGTGTGTTGACTACACACCTCTTGTCCCCCCCCAATCAGCAGGGGACACGATCCAGGTTAGGGTCTTCACAGCTGGCCTGAGGAGAACACGCCACACCTGGCGCCTGAACAGGGACTCCTGCCCATGGTGTTGGCGACACCCAGAACCTTGGTTCATTCGGTAAGTAGGCCCCTGAATTTGTCTGTTTCTTCGGCTGCTTGAGGGTAAGTGAATAGCCCCCTCCTCTGTCCCCTCCACCCTGTCTGTTGTCTTTATTGTTGGATTAGTTTGTTAGATCAGGGAGGCACACTCCGCCAAGTGGTCCCGAAGCCCACGTTGGCACCTCTCCCCTCTCAGCTCATCCCGGTGAGTTCACATAAGGGCTGATCCACCCTGAACTCAGAGCCCAGGCTTCGGGTCACCCTGTTGCCTGTCCTGGAGACACCGTGTGAGCATATGGCTGGAGGTGTCATGGCCTCCAGAAGTCCCTCATTGAGCACAAGACATTTGGATCTGAGTGGCTCACAGTGCTTCTTTGCTTCCTTTGTGCCGTTTTGGTAGTCACCCTCATCTTCTACTTTGATGGCAAATTCCCCTTCATGAGACCCTCCCACAATGGGCAATTTACCACCAGAATGCAGGGAACCACAAGTGGCAGCACTCAAGGTGCTCCTTAAAACCAGAGGGTTGAAAGTAAAACCAAAAGATATCAAGGACTTTTGGGATGAATCCATTAATTTGGCTCCATGGGTCTCCCCTGAAAACATGTGGGACCCTGACATGTGGATGCTGGTCCTCTTCCTGGCCCAAAATAAGGAGGTCATGTCAGGGATCACCCCCGCATCATTCATACCAATCCTCCTAGCCATCATTGCTAGCCTTAAATCCTCCTCTCCTGAGGAGGTCATCTTGGCCCACAACAAACACTGCTGGGAGCAATCTAGTGTAGATCTGGCTATTACCTCAACCCCAGACCTCTTGGACCCCCTAGACCTGGAGGTGGACGCCACCTCTGTGCCAACTTCCAATAAGGAAGGAGCTCCTTTGCCTATATCTCAGGATACTCTCCCAGAGCTACCATGCTCAGAAATTCCCCTACCCCGATACCCGTGGAAGGAGTTATTCTCCCTCCCCATAACCATCCCACCCCTTCCCCTAATAATGTAC
The DNA here is from genome assembly GCF_000622305.1 of Nannospalax galili. Lineage (NCBI taxonomy): Eukaryota > Metazoa > Chordata > Mammalia > Rodentia > Spalacidae > Nannospalax > Nannospalax galili. Next base: position 10,259,000 of record NW_008342018.1, on the reverse strand, counting down.
CCCTCCCTCCTAGACTGCCCTCCTTAAAGCCTCGCCTGCCTTTTCTGGTTAACGTCAGCTCCAATGTGGCACAGTGTCCATGGCTGCCCACACCACTTGCTGACCTCATTCTTATCCAGAAGGCAGATGAGCAATCAGGACCTGACTCCCCATATTTCAAACTGGTTCTTTGCCAGTGGTCCTTACATTTAGAAACCTACTATGATTGGTATAAGTTACTAAAGGCAGTCCTAGAACCCTCAGTCTTTCTAACTGGCACGCAGCCTATGACAATCAGGTTGAAAACCAGGCACGCCTAAATCTCCAATATGGCCTCAACAATTATGTTAGAGATGCTCATGGGATGCAGACAATATACTGACCCCATCTCCCAGTCTACTATTGGCCTCCATGCCTATTTTCAATGTTTCTGACTTGGCCTTTAAGGCCCTTAAATATTGCTGCCCCTGTGACTGACCCACAAGTCTTTTTCCATAATTTGATTCAACAGTCAGGGGAGTCCTTCACGGACTTCCTTACCGTGTCACCGAGGCAGTAGAGCGGAGGGTGGAGTCTGGACCCACTCGAGGGGTGATTATCACACAGTTAACTTAAGAGGGACTAAACACCCCTACTCATAATGCTATCACACTTGTCTGCAATGATAACATTCACAAATGGGTACTCGCTACAAGAGACTTAGACCCCAGGGAGGGCCCTATTGAGGCTTTGACTGCTTCCTTGGAGACTTTTTTTGTCACAAGGAAAACCCTCCCACTTTGGCTCATGGGAAGGCTGCTGGAACTGTGGGGGGTGTGGTTACTTTCATAGCCACTGTCCAAGAGGTACAGCCTGCCCCAAGACTCACTGACCCAATTGCAAAAAAGGGTTCCATTGGGCTAAAGACTGTAGGTCACAGCCTCAACTGGACTCAGCTCCTTTAAACTCCACCCGGGGCCTCCCTCAGCCCCACCCACAAGAGGGGAAAGGAGACAGATATTACTCTCCCAATCCTCAACCACTCCCCACTAATGACCCTGTTATACTATTGCTCTTTTTGCTTCATTCCCCAGCCTACCCCACCCTCTATTCAACTAATTCTGTGCTTGGCCTCTCCACCATGGACCCAGTTACTTCCTGGGAATGACTCAATGGCTCCTGACCCCTAAATAACTCTCTATGCTTCACTACCAACAACACATCCTCATACATTGGGCTGTTCAACCCGACCGTCCAAGATTATGCCGGCAATGGCTCCTTGGGTTACATGCTTAAACTCCAGGGCCTTTCCCCTACCTTCAACAACACTGATGTAGCCTCAGTCCTTGCTGCACTGGGGACAATAATAACAGGGGAGGCGGAGGGGACCCCCACCCCTCTGCCCCCATTTTGCCCTGCCATTCTATGCCCACCACTCCCCAACTGCCCACGCACATGCTCCCTTGCACCCTTTTTCCTCACGCTCCCTATACCATGGCAGAGATGCCACCCTAAGCCCAACCATGCCATCCCTCCCTTTTGCCGCTTTAGCTGCTCCCCCTCTAAACACTCCCTAGGATCTTGGAGACAACTGGTCCCCACCTATCCCTGCAGGATTAAGATCTCCCATACCAACTGCGAATCAATACTCGGTAACTGGGACCTCTGTGGTCCACATGCCTGCATGGACATGAGGCCGTTACTGGCACAGCAGGGCCTTCAGCTTTCCAATGGCACTTATACTAACATCAATCCCTCTACTTGTGCTGAAAACAAAATCCTTACATCCATTGATCACACGACACCCTGGCCCCCTACCTCCATTTGTGTGTAGCCCCGTTTGCCTTTTTGCTAGCCAATGTTACCTCCGACCCTCAGGGACAACTCAACTGCTCTGATAACACCACCACCTGTGTACTGGTGGCCTGCTGGAACCATCCAGCTCACATAGTTCTCTTTATGCATGAACCTGTGGCCCTTTGGGCTCCAGTCACCAATGCAACCCACTTCCATGCTGTCACCCTTATAGAGCGGACAGCCTTGTCACAAGCCCCCCACTTAAAACAGGATTTCAGGGTCACTGCCACTCTCATCTCAGCCATCATCCTTGCATTAGGGTCGGCCGCCACTGCTGCAGTGGCTATCACCTAATCTCCCACTACTGTGGAGACACTCAACAAGGCTGTGTCCAAAACTTCCTCTACCTTTCACACTCAGTCCCTTATCAATCAGCATCTTCACCAGGCAATTAATGTGTTACAACAACAAATTGATCTCTTAAGTGAAGAGCCAACAACTACCAAAAACATGGCTCTGCCAGCTTGTGACGCTTGCTTTAGGTCACTTTGTCTCACCCCCTATAAAGTACAGAATATTACTGGTGCACCTACAACTCGTGCACTATATTCACAACCACTGGAATCAAAAGTTTCTTAATTACTCTATATTACTAACTAATCAAATTATTGCTCTAAATT
>NW_008342018.1:10245510-10255953 GCF_000622305.1 Nannospalax galili | reverse complement strand
TGGACCAATCAGAAAACGATACGCTGACTAAAGGGACTTGGGGGTGGGGAAAAGGGAAATATAAGGCCTGCCCCTTCCTGCATTAAAGGAGCCTGCAGCACCTCGCCTAGTGCTTGCTTCTACCCGACTCCAGGTGTCTGCATCATGACTCTTCACCTCTTGCCCCACCCACCAATCGGCAGGGGACCAGATCCATGTTAGGGTCTTCACAGCTGGCCTGAGGAGAACCCGCAACAAGTTAGTCCCTTTTGTTTCCCTTGACAGCTTTGCTTCTATTTTCATGTTTTATATATATGATTTTATGCATCAATATAAAACCTAAGAATTTCAAATGGGACAAAACAGATGATATTTATCTTTCTGAAACTGGCTTAGTTTGCTTAATATGATTATCTCCTGTTTCCATTTTTTAGCAAACATTGTAACTTCCTTCTTTATGGATGAAAAAAATTCCATTGTGTATATACATTTTCTTAGCTATTGTGAATAGCTTTAACTGCAACACAGGGTCTTCACAAATTTTTTGTCATCTTTGAAATAGCCTGGGGTGTAGAAATTATGTATGTTTATTTTAAATACAATCTCTAAGTTCTGCCCTGTATACCCAAATCTAGATGTTAAACCAGAACTGTCAACTCTGCTGTTTCTCTACTTGCTACAGAGGGAGAAAACAGGCAAATGATTTTCCAAAGAGAACAATGAGAAATCAGAGATCAAAATAAGACCTTAGAAGGGCTGTATTTGAATCTTGTATTTTATCTTCCTCTAGCTTCTGTGATGCTGACTGCCGAGATCCTTGCCTTTTTCAGCTTCTGTTTTATACATCTGAAACTGTGCCCTGGACTGTCAGCAAGGGTTTGAGGTCTTATGTTGTTTTCCAGATCAAACAGTGAATTGTTTGCTTCTGCCACAGAGACCTTTAAAATTCCCACATGTGTGACCCAGGCCTTGAGCACCCTGAGAAATCTGCCCAGATATCAAGAATCTTCACAAGAGAATTTCTGAATAACAGTCTTCACTTTTTATTTTTACTATACTTCATCTGTGTGCTTTGAAGTGCATTCCTAGCCTGGTTTTATTAATCTCTCTACCTCTCTTGTGAGGACAGGAGTGCATTGTTTATCTCCATTTTACAGATGCACAGACTGAGTGACAGGCAGTGCCCAAGGCGGCTTTTAGGCATCGCACACGCAGCATGTAATCATGAGCGTGACTCCTATCCTGCCCTCCTGCTTGATGTTATTTTCAATTTACTTTCTCATCTGGAGAAGACATTTTCATTTTTTATGATAGTTTCAAGTTTCATTTATACCATCAGACCTCTGGATTCTTTTTGTTCTGTTGAAAGCCAGGTCAGGGTGACATCTATCTCTTTTTGGAATTGCTGAATCCTTTTTCTTTCCTTTTAGCATGCCTTAGTTTAGCATAGACTGAAGGCTTAAAAGTATATTAAAATGACTGGTAATTATACCTGTGATAGCACCATTTAAACATTACAATACTCAATTTATTTTATCTAGTATTTTATAAACATACAAATAAACCCATTTTAGAATCTTAGTTGAAAATCAGAAAAAATACCCACTAACGTTTTTAACATTGTTGAACTCTGCCCAGGGAAAGTAAGAATGAGCATCTGTTTTCCATGTGCAAAGTGACAGTTGCCTTGGCTTTCTGCTACCAAATGCTTTTCTGTCTATGCTGACTTATTTTTTGAGTGGTCTAACTGCAGCTTAGCTGAAGCTATGTGCTGCATGCAGGGGCAACTCAGCCAATAAAGGGGACCCTGCCTCTGGTTCTGCACCTTGTTTAGCACACACATACTGAATGTATGACAGAGCAAATGAGCACTTTATGTGGGCTGGACAAAGACATTAGAGATCAGCTCATGTTATTATGCTGTTGTTAGGAGATCAACAGTGAAAGCCACCAAAACTGCTGTCCCTGACCAAATGATAGCCAGGTATGAAAGCTAGCCAGTTAAATGTGATGTTCTAGAGTAAGAAGAATGTAACTATCTAGATACATAGTAAAGGCATCAATTCATTTGTTTAATGAACAAATAAGATTTTTTAAATAAGGAACAGTGCTTATTTTATTTTCATTTTAATAATTTAATTAATTAAATGTGAGGCAGGGTATCCTGTAGCCCAGGTTGACCTCCGAATTGCTCTTTAGCTGAGGCTGATCTTAAACTCCTGATCTTTCTGCCTCTACTTCCCAAGGACTGGGACTACAAGGGTGAGCCTCCATGCCAGGCTTGTTGTATTTGTTCATCACCATTTTGCAGAGAGCCTTCCATGAAGAACCCTGATCACTTTCCCAAGGAAAAGGGACTTGGGACTTTGCATGAAAGACATTAGCTGTGCCCATTTCTTCAGAAAGGGTGTTGTCCCAGATGTTGCAGAATGAGATAGATGTAGTGTTCTGGAAGAATTCTATCTGGCTGAATGTACTCCCAGCAAATTGACAAGATGCTGATGGGAAGGTGGGGTGAGGGCAGAAAGGCTGGCATTACAGCAAGCAGCCAGGGGATGCTATTCATGAGTGAAGAAGGAGCACAACTTAATTCACCTTTGCTCTCAGTTGGAGAGCAGATTACATTCTTCATAGAAAAGTGAAGGCTGCAGCCACCTGCAGGAGAGGGAAAATAGTCCAGGAAGGCTCTTTAAGGAACAGCTCAATGGTGTCATGAGATACCTATGTATTCCATCATGGTGCTGCTCCGGGTCAGATTCCTAAAGTGCCTTCAGGCATTCTTTCTGTGGCTTATTGTACACAATTCTACACTTTGCCCATTCTATGTGTATTTTCCACTCTGTGCATTATGGATCCCAGTCTCTATGTATCCAGTTGCTATATGCCAAAGGCTACTATGTTTGAAACTCATCTTTTATTTCTATTTTTTTCTATACAGCGACATGGTTTTATAGTAAATTCCAATTCAATAGTTCAATCTATGAATGGTTTTGAAAAGAAGCCTATCAACTTTGGTCAGAGGATCTCTGTGAGGTGTTTGGCTTGGTCTCCGTAGTGAGTTCCAGTCAGAGATATATCCTGAAACCTTTTCATAACCATGACCCAGAAAAAGCAACAAATTATGTTCTCTCTCATATATGGATCCTAGGTTCTGTTTTTTGGGAAGTCAATGTGGATATGAACATGAAACTAGAAAGAGGTCAGTGGCAAAGCAAATGAAGAGGATGTGGAGAGGGTGTCAGAAGGCATGTGACATGAAAGCTGAAAGGAAACAAGCAAGGAAGGGGTCAGGGAACTGGAGAAGGGAGGATCAACCAAAACTAAGTACTATGAAAATGCCAGGAAAACTTGTTTCTTGTGCGCTAATTTAAAAAACTGTAGCACAGGGCCTCTATGGCAATAGTAGCCCAGGGCCCCCATGGTAACAGTACACAGGACCCCATGGCAACAGCAAAACAAGGCCCCCATGGCAACAGTAGCACAGGACCCCCATGGCAACAGCAGCACAGGGTCCCCATGGCAACAGCAGCACAGGGCCCCCATTGCAACAGTAGCCCAGGCTCCCCCAAGGCAGCAGTATCACAGCCTCCCACCATGGCAGCAATAGCACACCCCCCCATGGCAACAGCAGCACAGGGTCCCCATGGTAACAGCAGCACAAGGCCTTCATGGCAACAGTAGCCCAGCCCCCCCACCCCCACCGCACAGCAGCAGTAACACAGCCTCCCCCCATGGCAGCAGTTGCACAGGGCGCCCATGGCAACAGTAGCCCAGGGCCGCCCCCCGACGGCAGCAGTAGCACAGCCCTCCACCTCGATGGCAGCAGTAGCCTAGGGCCCCGTGGCTACCTTTCTTACTTTGCTCACATTGTTGCAGTGTCCTATTAACAAATTTTTGAACCAGTAAAAGCTCGACAGAACTTTAAGGAGATGTGTTGGGACCCACAGCCTTTAAAGGTTGTTTTTTGTTCTTAAAATTTAACTTGAGTAATTTATTGAGATTCTCCCAGAACTGAAAAGTCACAAAGCACCTATCAGTCCATAATTCTAATCTTGTCATTATTTTTAAAAATTTTTCTTGCTTTGTATTGATTAACTATCTAATTTAAAAGTTCCCTGCCTTTCATCAGTCTATGCCTTTCATCATTCACTTCACTCTGATTTCATCAAAAGCAAATGGCTGCATGACTAATTATTTCTGTATTTAGAGAAGCATAATGGGTGCTAAAGGACACTTTCCTTGGTTGAAATATTTAGAGTACAGGTATGTTATCCACAAAGTCAAAATTGTAAGTTAATTCTGATGTGAAAAAAATGGATCTCAGATGAATTATGAAGTCAATGAATCAGAAACACAAAATGAAGCAAGCAAGAAGAGAGCCAAGAGGAAGACAATCTGTGATTTAGATGAGAATAAAATTCTGAAAGAAAGAGATCATTAGAGTGAATGCAAGTTCTTTATCTTTCTATTGGTCAATAATTTAAGATAATATTCTACAGAACTACTCAACTGCTAAGAATTTTTTTTTCTCATTACAATTAAGAAAAAGCTGAACAAGAATTTATTTTTCTATGAAATATTCCCTGGGTTTTTTACTATGTGTCAGAGGTTGTAGTAAATTCCAAGTATGCAACTAATTAGGGTAGATAGAGCTGTTTTCACAAAAAAACTTTATCATAATGAGGGAAACAGAAATAACAGCATAAAAAGTGTGACATGGGTCCATGCAGTCAGAAAGGAAAGGCTACTTGCCGCCACAGAGGCCTCTAGATGGCAGTGGCACTCTTCCATTCTGAGGCTCTCTGTTCCTTTCTTTTTCTTTTAAATCTCTTTCCTGGATAGTTGTTCTCAGCTCCACAGTGTGAGGATTTAAACAAGGGCTTTGATGCTGCAGGATGTTGGTGTGCATAGATAGGGTCTATTCTTTCTCTCTCTCTCTCTCTCTTTCTAAAAGATAATATACTGCCTTTTCAAAGTCAATTAGCACTCAGGGCAAATGAAATGGGGAGAGCCGAAGGTCACTGTCAAAAGGGTTACCTTGAAACAGGTTGGTACTACTCAGGTGTCATCCAGGAATTGCAAATCGTTGAGCAAAGAAAGGAAATATAATTAGTTCATTTTGTCTCATGATAACTCCCAGGAAGATGACTTAATATGGTTTTTCTGCTTTATTTCCTAGTGATGTCTGTGTTGTGCTCAGAGAGCTGGCTGCTAATTTCTGTTTCTTGCAGTCTTGAAGACAGTTGGCATGCTTTGGGGACAAATTATACATCAGGAGAAGGTTGATGGAGAGAATCAGTAAAGTATCTGGATTTCAATGTGGTTGAATGATTGTGTAAAAGAATTGTTCAGACTACAGCATAAGAGATAGATAAAAAAACTGTTAGTCTCTTTCATAACAATCATCATTGATTCCAACCATCACACTAAGTGAGCTGAGACTCAGCAGTTGGGAAGAGGGGAATGCACAGCTTTTAGCTACTTTCCGAGTTGACCTTTCAGGCACAAGACACAAGCTTGGGTGTTATGATAGTTCAGCAGGTAAATGTCTCAGACTGTAACAGCACAAGATTTTAATAATTTACTTGAATTCCATTTAGGAAACAAGCCTGGACACAAAAAAGCAATGAGCAGATATTAAAAAATAAGTAAAAATATTTCAAATGAGATTATTAACAAATTGTCTTTGAAATTTACTGCCAGCAACATTCTGAATTGGAAAAGCCGAGTCAGAATTGCGAGAGCTCTCGAGTCACACATCCTGCTTTGCAGCTAAGATTGCAATTGCAGTTTTTGTCTTATCTTTACATTTTAATATAGAAAGACCTTCATTTGCTTTAATAACTTTTTCCTTCTAGAATAAAGAGTTTTTGTTTGCAATCACATGAATAGAAAAAGGTCTCCTTCAGAAACTCTGAGAGATTATTGTGTGCCTAACTACGAAAAACGGTTTTGAGAGAGCAGAAGGGATGGCATAAGTGCATAATGAGAAAATTTCTTGTGTGGTAAATTATTATTCAGGATTTTTGAACTGGTCTTTTTAAAAGGAAATAATAATAATTACTTTCCCACAAAGAGCCTTGCCTGGTGTGAGACAATAGTAGCTTTGCTGGAAATACAGCAGGGTCCTTGCACTTTGTTTTGCTCCCACATCACAACCTGAAACCTTATAAACCCAGGAAAAGCCCCACAGGCACCCAGTGGGCAACGCCTCCTTGCTCTGGTGCTGGGTAAATTTCTAATCACAAGTGATAGAGTTTGGTCGCATGTTCTTTTTCATGTCTGTGGGAGAGAGTGGAGTGTAAGGCTGCAGGTAGATTAGGGGCTAGCTGGCAGAGGGTTGATTCAGGCTCTGACGCTTCATCATTAGTGTTGCTTCTGTTGAGTGTGGATGTCATCCAAACAGGTCATAACTGGCAATGGAATAACTGAAATTAAAGGAGAGGGTAAGTTCAAATTGGTATTCACAAGTCTGCATCTTACTTTGAGCCTCTATTATTCCTATCAGGATTTCTGACTCCATGAAACCTTGACCTTTAGCCAAGGTTTCCACCATTTCTTTTGTTATCTAATAGGTCCAGTTTTAATCTCTGCTCTTTAAGCCACTAGTAATGAAAAATATCTCCGTGTTTATTCAGATGAAGATTTTAACTGCATTTTGAAAGACAGTCTTAGGGATCAGAGCTGGTAAGAGCACTTAGAAAGGTTTGGCACAAGGTGCAGAGAAGTAATATGCCTCCCATCATCAGGGGTTTTTGACCAGGAAGCAGCAGTTATCTGATGCAGAAGGCCGCTTGTGCTCTTGACATATTGACCCTCTCCTCCTTTCCGTGCTGTCATGAAGAACTTCTGTACCTGTCTTCCCTCCTGCACCCACATCAGCATCTTCACTGTATGTGACAAGATTGACACCAGAATCAGCCTGGGTCTCCTCTTGTCAAAAAGACCATCAAGGTCTGACCTGCTCCCTTCCCCAGTGGCTCAGTCACTGGCAAGTGTTAGAAGCTAAAACTGAATTTTGTGGCAGCTGCTCCTAGAACCTTGGAGAATGTGCTGCCTTCCTGGACCATGGGGAACAGTGCAGAGTCTGCCAGTGACAGTCCTGTGCCATTGTCTGTGCCTCTCTCTGGAAAATAGAGAAGTTGTTTTATCTTACATTAAAAAATGTACTTTTTTTCTGGCTTGTTTATCCAGTGTTCAACATTTAAAAATAATGCAGGCTTATTAGGGAGGAAACTTACAAAACGTTACTCCTACTTGCATTTTTCACTAGATGCCAACACACCTCAGCAAGTTTTCAGTCACTTAGCAACCATTTTTTCATACATTAAATAGTTTCAAATGCACACATTTCTCTCCACGAGAGCAGTAGTTTTTACTATTATTTCTCATACAGTTTAAGGAAAGAGCAATGGAGAAAGAGAAATTACATTTATTTTAATAACAAAACACCATTTTGATAATAGAATTACATCTATTGCAAAGTAAAATCACCCAGATCATTAGACCAGGAATGAAGGGAGCTGCAGCTAGCCCTGGATAGTGTGGTAGGGCTGAGACCACCAGGATTTCAGGAGCATCTTTCCTTATACATTTGTCCTCAGTATGCAGCATCTATTTCTTTGTCTGAGGTGTGTGTTGGAGGTCTTGATTCTGTATCTTCACTTCAGAAAAGTGATAAAGAGGCGTGGCTTCCTGGGGGCTCTGTAGTTGCTTCCATCTCTTCCACTGGCTGAAACTTACAGGACTGCTCTTAGCTTCATCACAGTCTGTGTTGTGCCTTCATGTGATCCACTCACTCATTCTCAAGGTTTCCATTACTGGAGAATAGGAGGAACGTGTATGTTCAGAACTTCCGAGTGTCTACTGATGCTCAAATATTAAAAATTAGGCAAACTACAGAATTTACATTTCATCTCTCCATTTTTCCTCCTAGGAAAAGAAATCTTTTGAGTAACAGCAGACGTAATAGATGAAAATGTAAACATGCTTTACATTGCAATTGTTAGGAAGTCTTAAAACCATTCTAGACAATTTTATAGAGACTTAAGCACATGGGCAACATTTGGACATTATTGTGCTACTCAGCTCCCAGAGGAAATTGGAGTAAGGCACTACTGAGATGAGGCCCTCTCTGTAGAGTGAAAGTGGTTTGTGTGGGTAGATGGCCACACCTTGGCTGGCATGGAGTGCAGGCTGGCCACAGGATGCCATACTCCTGGGCTTCCATGGAAGGTAGGGGACAGAGAGAGGCACTCTTTTTACAAAATGAAGTATTTGTTTGTATTCATTGAGTGAAAAAGAGAACCCTATGGTGGCCCTCCTCCGTGGTGGAATTTAATTGCTATCAAATAGTTTCATATCATCTCAAAAATTATATATGACCACTTCATTTAAATAGACAATGAAATTATATGAGAGAATGTATACATGTGGGCTACAGAACTTGTCTGTGACAATGTATGTAACATTTATTAAGCAATTCATGCCTATCAACTCTATTGACTCTATGCAAGATACTGCTAGGTTCTGAGATAAATAGAGGAAGACAAATACATCAACTTCAAAGGGCTTTAAACTTGGAGTTTTTGACTGCTGCCTCCACCCTAGACGCCACTGTCTTGAACTGCTCTAGTATCCATAATTCTAGGCAATTTTCAGTCAATTTCAAAATGTGATCCTCAATTATTCCAGTATACATCAGAAGACTCGCCAGGGGACCAGAGTTACAAAGCACAAAGGCATTTAACTGCGTGTCTATCTGATTTTAATGTTCTGTAAAAGCTATTTTTTATCAAAAAACCTGACTTTTACATCAAGTGATGATTTGACATTAATGCATATTCCTTTTCAGAAGTAATCAAAGAACTGAGGTTTTCTATCAAAGCACCTGATTGCACTTTAAACTTTATTTTTCTATCACATCACATGAACTGAGAATTTTGATGATTTAAAAGCGATTATGTACTTTCCTATGCCTCCCTGCTCCATATATGCTAAGTGGTAAGCTTGGGCTTACAAGTGTGGCAAACTAATCACAGGAGAGACATCTGCAGGTTGGGGATGAAGCACAGTTCATCACTGCAGCTGGGAGTCTAGATCCTGCAGTAGGCCTTGTTAGTTTATTTTAGACTAAAGCGTTAACAAATGTAAACAGAAAAAACCATAGGATTTCATTTCCCGAGCAAAATTTAGTCAAATATTAGGAATTTTGTTCTCATATTGCTTTCAGATGCAGGAGATGCTGTTTTCCTGGGACTCATGCTTTTCGTATTAGGAGTTCAACATCTGTTCCGTGGCAGCTGAAAGAAAATACAGTCAATGGATTAAAATAAATGAAGAAGAAAGGAAACTCAGATCAACAACAGCTTTAAATCTCAGCAATTAGAATGAAAGCTTCTGTGGAGTGGCATCTTTAGGACATATACCCTGAAACAGAGTAAGAAATATTCAGGATGCATACCAAAAAGGCATGTTTTTCCTCCGGAAACCATCAACAGTTTTGTGCTTCTCAGGAAGGGATGGGATCTATGGGTACCTGCTCTTATCCATGATGAAAAGTTGGAGAGCCAATCTCAGCCCTTTTTAGAAATCTAAAAATACATGAAAAATTTGAGGACTTTCTATACACCCAAGCATTTACTATAACTCTTCTCTTCATGTGATTAAAAACTATGCACAAAATCAGACAAGTTTAAATTCTTTTCTCTTTCATCTTCTCCAAGTGTACTTGAACTATGATGAATATAGTAATGTGTTATTTGTAAGACAACATATCAAAATGAAACATTTGTCTTTGTGGGGAAGAAATTTCTTTCAAGCTGATATATCATTGTCTTCTAGATGTGAGCCATTATTATAAATGATGAGCAAAGGCTCAATTAATTATTTAACTATGTGAATGATTCTAAGCAGGCAGATCTACATGGCCACAGCTATGTCCTTATGGACATTTAAAATTTTTAATGAGAAAAATTCAGATGAAATTTTCATCCCTTACTGCCTTTCTCCCTCCCTCCCTTACTTCCTTGTTCCTCCTTCCTCTCTCAAACTCCCCTCACCTAGCTCCTGTTCCCACTAAACAAGATCTTCCTATATAACCTATACTGGTCTCAAACTCAGTACTGAGATTACAAGTATATTCCATAATAGTGAGCTCTGCCTGTTGAAATGCTAATCCCCTCATAAAGTTTAATGTTGTTAAACTTTGACTAAATTTTGAATTACCTAGGGAACACATGTCTGGATGTGTCTGTGAGGGTATGTCTAGAGGGGTTAGTTGAGTAGGGAAGGCCTTACCTGAGTATTGGCAGCACCACTCCATGACTGAACTCCTGGACTAAATACAAAGGGAAGAAAGAAGAAAGGGAGTTAAGCACCAGCATCCATCAGTCTCTTCCTGGCTGTGGATCCATGATGAACTGGACTTTGAAACAATGAGCTGAAACAAATTCTCCCTTGTTT
>NW_008342018.1:10243914-10245477 GCF_000622305.1 Nannospalax galili | reverse complement strand
TATTTAATGCGTATGCACGTATTGCCTGCATGTAGGTAAGTGCACCCATGTCATGCAAAACCCGCGGAGGTCAGAAGAGGCTGTCGGATCCCTTGGGACTGGAGTTATGGACAGTTGTTGGCCACCTTGTGTGGCTGGGATTTCAGAAGAGGCTGTCGGATCCCTTGGGACTGGAGTTATGGACAGTTGTTGGCCGCCTTGTGTGGCTGGGATTTGAACCCGGGTCTTCTGCAAGGAAAGTCAGTATTCTTAACCACTGAGCCATCTGTCCAGCCCCAACCTTAAGTTGTTTTTCTCAGATATTTTCTCACAGCAACAAAACAAATAATTAGCATGCTTTTCGCCCATGCCAAAAGCCACCATCCCTTCGCCTTACTGTGTCAAGCCTCCTGGCTCCTGTCTCCTGTTCTCAAGCCTCCTGTCTCCTGTCTCCTGTTCTCAAGCCTCCTGGCTCCTGCCTCCTATTCCTATCCGTTGTTTGTATCTTCTTGACTTTATCCGTAATGCTGTCTGCATGTGCTGAGTCTTCCATTTTTCTTCAGAAGATGATACTTGAGTAGGAGACTGACTCTTAATCATATTTCCTGTGGCATCTAATGCAGTGTGTGACATTAAATCAATTCTCACATAACTGGGAATACCAGCCCACCCTGTACTGGGTACAATGATAAGCTATAAATCACAACCCTAAAAATCACCTCTTATAGGGTATTAAGACTAGTGAAAAGGGCTTCTATGAGGAAGAATTAAGAATATTCAAATACGTGGTAATAAAACACGTACATATTTTCAGAATAGAAAAATTATTGTGCATATGATGGACACAATTTCGAATGGTAATGGTGCCATGAAAAAAAGCACTGAAAAGTACAAGCTGGACCACAAAGGGTACCAAAGACAAAGACAGGCATGGATAGGGATGGCAAGCAGTAAAGATTCAGTAAAGATCATTTAGTAAAGATTTCAGGAGAGATTTGGTCTCCTAGAAATGCTTAGATAAGCTTAGACAAGGTCTATGGTGCCAGCCAGGCTTCTACAAAGTAACTCATTAGAAATAGGCCTCTGGTATTTGCATGTAGGGTAGGATGGTGTTGAGGAGGAGGTGAAGGGGATGAGGCTGTCACTATGCTGTCAACAAGCACCCCACTGCTTTCCAACAAATACAGGGCAGTTCCCTGTGTTAAGTATAACAATTATTTACATTTGCACAATAGGAATGCCCACATAGGAGTCATTGCTTTACCTAAACATAAATTCTTTAAGGACCATGAGCAGGGCTAGTGGGCTCCATTTTTTTTTCCATATTTTACTAAACTCAGCCAGAAACATAACTAGGCAGTAATGTAAGTCACTTCCACATACAGGTACATTAAACCACCAGTACGCTTCTGGTTTATTAAGAAGAAAGCAGTGAGCACAAACTCTTTTACTGTTTCATTTAGATTTTAAGGTTTCTTCAGAATTCTAACCATCAGTGATCCTGAAAATGAATATTTTAAGATTCATGGAGGTAGACAGAGCAGTATATAAATTTGGAAAAAAATTTTACATATTTTTCTTAAG
>NW_008342018.1:10237428-10243830 GCF_000622305.1 Nannospalax galili | reverse complement strand
ACACACACACACACACACACACACACTGGTGGTATGATTAAGGGAGGAGATTCAGGCAAAGATACATAGGAAGATGATAGATATGGAGAGAATGCTCTGGGAAGTTAGAGGCAGAGGTAGGAAGATGCTTCTGATAGCCAAGGGCTGCTGAGCATTGCCAAGAAACATTAGAAAGATCTCCAGATCATTTAGAGGGATCATGACCTTGTTGACATCTGGATTTGGAGTAATGTGCCTCCAGAATTGTGAGAGACGATGACATGGCTTTTAAAATAAATTTTTTATTTTTTGAGACTTTCATACCTGAATATTGTATTTACATATTTTCACCCCTGCTTCTCCCTCCAAATCCTCCATGTTTCTCCCCCATTCTTTCTCAGTTTCTAGTCCTCTTCTTTAATATGGTTATATATACATAGATTTATAAATACATGTATACTATATACACACAATATATTATATATAGTATATATGATACACTGGGTCCATTTAATGATGCTCATGTGAACATATGTTTATGGCTGACAACTTTGGATTAGATAACCTATCAGGGACCTTGTCTCTGAAGAAAATTCCCTCTTTTAGCATCTACCTCTTGTCATCTATCTAGAGGCGCTACTCTGAAATTTCTGCTATTTACATTGGCACATCAACTGGTGTTGTCATTATGCAGGTCTTAATAAGCTAGCATATTGTGGAGATATATCACTTGGGGCTAGATACCACATAAGCACTTACTGTTTGTATTTTGGTCAGTTATGGAACCAAGGACGAACAGCTAACAATTAATCCTGGCTAACATTTATTGAGCACTGGGTCTTGTGCTAAGCATATTTTTAAAAATATTCTTTTTATATAGATGTTCATTCCTGTACTATGCCTTTGACAAATGAGGCTTTTTAAGCACAGAGAATAAGTTGACTAAAGTTACAGAGCTGAGAAAGCCACAGCTTTACATCAATTTGCCTCTAGAATCTACATTCCCACTAGTTTTCATTTTCCTTTTTACTTCTAGAATTCTATCAGTCATGTTTTTTTGAAGGCCTAAAAATAAAAGAAGGAAATGAATGAAAATAGGTTTACCCTAAGGGGAATGAGCATATATCTTATCTTACTACTTAATCATTGCAACTCTTCAAAAGTGCATTTCTATAGCTTTTGGACAAAGAAACTGGAGTGAAACTCGTGGGTTTGTGACTGGTACCAAGATTTGAACCTGGAACAAGTCAATACCATTTGTTCAGAGCCTGGCTGAATTTTCTCTTCGGTCTTATAGGAAGATGTCTTTGGGAGTCATAAGTCACAGGCAGCTGTCCATAGGATGGGTCTGCTTTCAACATTCAAGTGCTCATGGTTTACCTGTAAACAGATATTCTTAAAGCTGGGTACTGAGTAGATAGGATACATATTCAGCCAAAAAAAATTTTTTTTGGTCTTTTTGAGACAGGGTCTCCCTGTAGCCCCAGCTGTCCTGGAACTCACTATGTAGACCAGGCTGGCCTTGAACTCACAAAGATCCGCCTGCCTCTGCCTCCTGAGTGGTGGGATTAAAGGCGTGTGCCACCACGCATGGCCAAAATTTTAAAATTATAAACAAATTCATGTACACAATAATTTCATCCCTTACTTCACTACCACTTCCTGCCCCACCCCCAAAATCTCATTACCAAAAGTCATGCACAAAATCAGAAGTCCACATCACATCACATTCACTCTCAGGCTTCAGGAGCGGCTTCTTATTGCTGCAGCTTTTGTCCCTTGAAAGCTTCTTGTCTCTGAAGAGCTACTTCCTAATGCTGGGTAAAGCTTTTCAATCTGACTGTCAAAAAAGGTTACCAAACATTGATTTGAGAATGAGGACCCAACTCCTTGAGCTGACAGTCCCTTTAACTATGTCTTTCTGTGGATCTGATGTCACAGATATGGACATTTTTAGGATTCTGGTGTCTTTTCCCACTACTTCAGATTGGTATGCCCTAACCTTCATTTGTTATCATCATTATGATTTTATCCTTCATGGACTCACTTAAAATCTACTTCTTGTATGTAAGTATCTTCTAATCTATTTTATTTTGGTTTTTCTTTGTCATTTTCTTTTTGATACTTGTAGAACACCAATTTTATTCTACTTGAAAGGATTCAATGACATAGCAGGCTATATTCATTTAAGTTCACTAGAATCCAACAGCAGATCTTCCAAAGAGCAAGTGATGATAAATAGAATGTGTTGTTAATACAGTGGAATTAGTCCTTTGGAACTTCCTGTGGAGTTGGTTGGGCCTTGTGAGGTTTTTGTGAAGTATAGGTTGATGCAACTCAATTTTCACATTACTTGCTGACATCAGAATCCATTCTCCCAGCAAGACACTAGTCCCTGTTAATTAGCTGTTTGCATGTGTCTGTGGGATCTACATTTGACTACTTGCACACAAAATGCCAAAGTGCCTCTGAGCTCCTTGTTCCCTCATTTCTTCTTGGTTGTTTGAGAAAATAATTGCTAAGAATAATTAATTAGTATTTAATATTTGCTAGAATGTGATTTTTTTTCTGGACCCTGTCCTTGGGTAGGATGACACAACTGAGAACAACTCCCTTTCAAGTCTACTCACCTTATATCTAGATCAATTAATCTTTCCTTTTTATCTACAAAATGCCTCCCTTTAGATGATAATCCTATATAATTGACAGCCTTTGGGGTGACTTCTTAGTCTCTGTGATCTTTAATATGGATTGTCAACCTCACCGGTTCTAAAATCATCTATGAAACAAGTCCCTGGGCAGGCCTGGGAAAGATTATCCACAAGAAGACCCACTCCGAATGTGGACAATAGAATTCCACGGACTGGGGTCCCAGATGGTGTAAAAAGGAGACAGCTAGCTAAACATCCATCTTCATCTGCTTTTGTTTCCTAACTGAAGACTCAATATGACCAGCTGTCTAAAGCTCCTCTCATGATGATGTCTCTGCCATGATGAACCTCTTGGCCTAAATAAACACTTTCTTCCTTAAGTTGTTATTGCCAGGGTTTTTATTCCAGCGATGTGGAGAGTAACTAACAGGGATTACCTTTATACTGCTAAACTGTGGAAAATATTCACTTAAAGATATTTCTGAAGCATAAAAGTAAAATTTTTACATAGTAACTTTCCAGTAAGTATTGGTTATGTTTTTTCTTCTTTTTCTTCATGGTAATGTGAGCTCAAGTCACAGGCTAGATTGTGGCTTACTAAACAATGACATCCTTTCCTAAGAGGAATTACCTTCAAAACTTAGAACATTATACTCTTTTTAATCTTTGTTAGAGTAGTTCTTAGTAATGTCAAAATTGCCATTAGTAAAACATACATATGTGCACGTATAAATAAATTATATATATAGACATTGTACTTTGTCTTGTCTGTTTATAGATATCTAGGCACACAGGCAAACAAGTTAATAAGGTTTTAAAGTGAAAGCTCCTTACTCCCTTACACAAGAGCCCTCATGTCCTATAAAACATGTGCAAACAGATGCAATGTTCAAATAATCTGAAGTATAGGAATAACACTATAACAATTTTTATGGTTTTATAAGCTCAACCTTTTAAAAGGTTTTTAAGGGTTAAAGCAACAGGACTGGAGAGGTAGCTCTTGGTAAAGTATTTGTTATGCAAGTACGAAGATCCCAGTTAGATCCCCAGAACCCAAATAAGAAAGCCAGGCAGGTTGGTGTGGCAGGTTGGTGTTCTAGGGAGTTGGAGACAGGCCCTAGCCAGCCAATAAAGCCAAATCATCAATTTTTAGGCCAGTGTGCGATCTTGTCTGGACCTGAGGCATGGTATATGAGGGTACACATGTGGAACTGTACATGTCTATTTGCAAGCATGTGTACGTGCACACACACACCAAAAAAAAAGAGTTAAACAGAAAACATCAAAAGTTAAAATGAAATGCTACCTAGTCCTCCAGTTCAGCAGGATTGTGGTGGAAAGCAAATTTTTGGAAGTCAGAAAAAGAGATTAATTAGGCAACAGCTAAAATAACATAAAGCTTCATGGGAAACGTGTAGATTACAAATTTTTTTTACTACTTTCATTTTTTTGTGTATGAGTGTATTGCCTGCATGTATGTTAGAGGAGGTCAGAAAATGGCATCAGAATCCTCTGGAACTGGAGTTACAGATGGCTGTTGGCTGCCATGAGGTGCAGGAAATCAAACCTGGGTCCTCCACCATAGCTGAGCCATCTCTCCAGCCCCTAGATCTTTTTTTTAAAAAACATTTTTATTGTTACAGCAACAGAAAAGTGACTAATACACTCATTAAAGGAAAAATTATTCTGCTTAAAAATATTTTTATTGAGTTTTTGTGCATTTTGTATAAAATATATCTTAATCAAATTTAGACGTCCCTCCCCCATCCTTGCCCTCCACCCCAGTACTCCCCTCCCCCCACTGGATTTCATGCATTCTGTCATATATGTTAAGTCCTATCTGGTCAAGTATTTGTACCCAGATGTCTTTAAGTGCAAGTTCATCCACCAGAGTGTAGTCAGCCTATCTAGAGTCACTCCCTCAAAGAAGATCTATTCTCCCTCACCCAGCACTAATCAGCCTTCAGTAGTTCCTTGGCTAGTGTTAGACCAGTCCTGGAACTCTGTAATAGCCTCCATCTATTCCAAAAAAGAAGCTTCCTAGATCAAGGCAAGCACTCCTTGCTTTACCAGCCCCGTTCTGTATGCCTCTGGAGTGGAGGTCAAAGCCATTGAGAATGCATTCCCATTGCTGAGCCTCTGAGAAGCATATCATTATTATTCTCACCTTGAGAGAGGATTCTGTCAATCAGCAAGCTTATTTTTCAGGTCCTGGAGGGGAGGAATAACACATTAAATTTTACTCTCTCTTATTCTTGGTAACACTTTATCTCAAGTGCCCATTAATCAGCCCACTCAATAACTCAGTCTGAATTATGATGAAGGCATTCTCCCAGGAGTCTAAGGTATCTGCATCTACCAGCAATTGCCATCAGTTGACAAGAGTGCATCTCTGATCATTGCCTAACATAAATGAGGTGCTGCCAAGACTGCTGCTTGGGACCCACAAAATGTCCACCGTAGTGGTTTGAATGTGAAATATCTCCTGGAGGCTCATGTGTTTGAGCACTTGACCCCTAACTGGTGGTGCTGCTTGGGAAGGTTGGGTAACCATTAGGAAGTGAAATTTTGCTGGAAGAAGTGTGTCACTGGGGATGGGCCTTGAGACTATAGTGCCACCCTACTTCCTGTTCGTACTCTGCTTCCTGACTGGTTATACAGTGTATAACCTGGCAGGACTGAGCACCCTGGGTGTGGAGGCCTGGATGGATGTTGGTGGGTGGCAATGGGTTGATGCCTGGGCTGGGGCTTCCTTCTTGGCCTGCTGCTCTCGGGTGGCTGGAGCAGGGTCTGGTCAGAGATGGTGGCACAGGGGTGCTTCTGCCAGGTTACTGGCTGCTTGGATGATTGAAACCAATGTGGAAGAAGAGCCTGTGCTCTCCAACCTTGTCATTCTGTAAGAACTATGTATTTAAGAAATATCCTAGTTTTTACAATTTTTAAAAAGGGGTCTATATAACTAAATAATTTAATTTTGCTTAAAAATAACGTTCAATATTTACATATTAAGAAAAAGACTCCTGCCTCTGTCAACATGGTTTCCATAACTTGATAAATTGTATATTTTTTAATCTTAAGCCAAAATAAACCCTCTGCCTCTTAAGCTGCTTCCTGCCAGGTGCTTTGTGACAGCAATGAGAAAAGTAAAAATACAGCATCATACCAAGTATCAGAGGATATTCCCTGTGCTGTTGGCCTTACCAAGTAACCTACCACCTTGAGAAGTCTGGCTGTACCCCATGGCTTCTTTCTGTAATGACATATGTGACATTCATCCTGGGATTCAGATCTTGATTTTTTTTTCTGTTCCTTTTTTCATGTCATGATAAAAATTCTGGAGAATATACAGTGTCAGCTCCCTTTCAGATTCGTTATTTCAATATTTTCATCTGCTACAGCTGTTTAATTAGGAGCAGTTCCTTTGTTAAGCCCCTTTTGTATAACTTTAATGAAACTGAAGAGCATGAAATGTGGTTTCCCTGCTTTTAAATGAAGCTACTTTTACAGAAATAAGATGAGAAATGGAGAAATTGTTGAAGTCAGAGTGCATGAAATTAAGGGAGCCCAAACTGTATTGGCAATATTGTGGGTTTTTTTTTTTTCCACTTTAAGTTGATGATTTTCATGACCAGGTTGTAGTTGCTAACAAACTGGGCTGATGCTGTTTTCTTTTTTATTTATTTAAGCTCATGGAAGTCTGACAAATGCCCTTAAGGATTCAATTTCCTGTTGTTTAGGAAAGTTGTAGGAAACATGAGGTAGAGCCTAAAAT
>NW_008342018.1:10221537-10237339 GCF_000622305.1 Nannospalax galili | reverse complement strand
TGTGTGTGTGTGTGTGTGTGTGTGTGTGTGAAATTCCATGTGTAGAACTGGAAAAAATTACAAAAAAATTTCAAGCAGCTTACTTTGTAATCATAAGCCATGTGCTAGGGACTCCACCAAAGTGATAAGGTGTTGGTTTTGTGGGTGTTCAGGCCATCCTCAAATTTTCACTTATACTATTCTGCCTACACATATATAAAGAGAAAACAGGAAGCAGGAAGCTTCTCTTACATTTAATCAGCACAGTAACAACTTTGAAGATGTACACAACAAATTCAGGAGTTCTACACTGCCCCACTATACAAATCTGACTAATTTGAAATTGGCAGAATTTTTGGAGGAAGGTTTAGTGACTTTTCTTCTAGGTTGAAAACATTAACCACCTATCCTAAGTCATCAAACAAACAAACCTCATTGTTTTCATAATTTGTAACTGCAAACATTCTAACCTTCAATCCCAATCCCAAAGTAGCCGTACCTTGAGAAGTGCCTGGATGAATTAGAGTCCCATTTTCCCTCCACTCAGATCTCAGTAAGAGTGAAAGAGGTGACCTTTCCTTGCTCTGCTCAGTCATGTACCTGTGGCCACAGGGACTTGACCAGGGTTTGTGGGAGGTGCTGATGCAGAGATGATTGAGATTTGATATGAAAACAATTTTAAACCAGAATCTCTTTGATTAAGTTAGTGTGAACTACAATGTAAGAGACTTGCTGAAATTTTGGAAGAATGAAGTTGAAGTAGGGATTAAGGAAAAAAGAGTAGTATGTACCCCAAAAGTCAGTCAAAGAGTAGTATGTATCCCAAAAGTCAGTCAAAGCAGCCTTGGTTTCATTTCTTTGATCATATTTGATCTCTTTTTGTAATTTTCTTCTTAGGTTAGGGTAAAGCCATTGAATGAATCCCTCTTTAAAATCACTAAAATGAAGCAAATAAAAACAAATGCTGATTTTTCATAAACAAAAGCTACTGGCTTTTCTTACATTAAGAATACATAAATACTCCCCGGGGCTCAGTTGTGGAATGGGTGTCTGTCCTCTGTGAAGTCCTGGCTTAGTCTCCATCACTGGAAAAAAAAAAAAAAGAGAAAATAAAAAAAGAAACACTAATTTCTTGAACAAGAGAACAGCAATAACCAAAACCCAGAGACTTCACCAAATATTATTTTGTCCTTTATATTTTGTCAGAAATGATTTTTAAAAGTGCAAGTTAAAACTAAGTTAGTTGTATTATCTCTATCATGTTTATCTTTTTAGCATGATTAACTTTTATTTTAGGTTTGGTCAATGTCCTTTTTAATTTTCAGTTTTTATACAAGTATATACTACATACCCCTGCCCTCTCATTCCTAACCTTTCCCGTGTGTCCCCCAATTTCATTTCTACTCTTATTTCATTTATACACATCCATGATTTTATGTGTCTATACTAGACTACAAATGAGAGACTGGTTGAATTCACTTAATATGATTATTTCCATTTGCATGCATTTTCCTGCACATGACAACATTGTCCTCTTTATAGATGAAACAATTTCTAATTTATAGCCATTATTTTATGTCTGTGTCCCAGGTTAGGATATTCAAGAGGCCGGCGTGGAGGCAGAGATACTGCAGAAAGTGTTGGGGAAACCGTTCTGGATCCCTACCTGGGAGGAAGGGGAGGAACAAGATAAAGAGAGAAGCCTCAAGGCGACACAGTCACAACAGAATCCCACATGGTTCTGCAGAGCCATGTTGCCAGCCAGGCCAGCGTTGAATGCAGGACTGTGGTCTTCTCAGCCCCGAGCTTCAGCTTTCAACACCTCCAGCAGTGGTGACCTGGAAAACCAGCTCTGGGAAAAAGAAAAAAAAAAAAATCCTCATTTGTTGTGTTTCTTTTATGTATAGTTAAATGCTCTGGTCCTGGCTGGTTTCCAGCTACTGTTCTAACATCACTCAGTACTGGTGAAGATATCCGCAGAGTGGACTCTCACAAGACAGGGGGCAAACTGGCTCCAGCACATCAGGGGGTCAGTGTTGGGGAGGGAATAGTGGTAGCTTGGAGGAGTTTAACACTGACTTCTATGAAGATGCCTTGATGAAATCCATTACTTTGTATGCCAACCTAAAACAATAAAAACAATGAATTACAGAAAAAAAAATGCTTCTAAAAAAATTTTCAGCTACATTGGATATATCATATTAGCTGCAAGTTTAAATTCAGTGAAAATAAATCACCCAGAATGAAAGTCATTTGCATTCTATGATATCCCAACAGCCTCTTCTGATTTGACAGTCTCAGGCTCTGAACCAACAACAACATCTGCTGGCAATTTATTCTCTATTATCTCCTACCTACAACTTAACCTACTGGATCAAACAATTCTGTATTCACTGCTCCCTATCCACCTGTAAGCCGGAGTGCTCACTTGTCAAAATTTAAATGTAGCTTCAGAAAATTTTTATTGAAATGTCTTTATAAAACTTGCAAATAGATAATAGTATCATTTATTCTTAACCACCCCTGTCTTCAATCAATTTATAATTTATTTCTCTACGGTTTCAGCTTGATTGAGTACCGAAGGCTTAAGAAGGGCAAACAGAATATAAAGAGTTTTGCAACAAAAAGGGAGGGATGCTGGGGGATGTTGCGTGCTGATGGTGTTCTAATTTTCTAGGAACTCCTAGAGATTGCTGACCTTGGAACCTCCTTTTCTCCTTCCTATTTTCCAGGATTGGATTGTTTTCTATCTGGGAATTTCTGTTCCTTTGTTCACTGAGGACCTGAAGGTAGTTCAGGTGCTCTCATTCTTGTCTTTAATAAAATGTGTGCTTTGAGTAAATGAGATTGTATTAAGATAGCAATTAAAGGACAAGACAGGGTCTGTGAAATATGGCAGAGGAGAAGCTGTAAGGCATTTGCACTCTTCATAAGAGTCCTTATCACCATTCTTCAGTGAGGTGTAAGCGCTCAGTTTTATTTTTTACTTATTTAATTTCTTCGTTTGTCCTCTGCAAATTGGTTCCTTTATTTTGGGGAATGCCTCCATGGAACTGTCCTACATTAGATAAGTAAGTCTCATAGTCCCTAAGAAGGGCTGGAGAATGCAATTGACATGTTAATTATGGCAAAGGCTAAGCTGTTGTAGCAAAGGGGGTTAGAAATAAAATGGTTTGAGTAAGACAGAGCTTATTCTTCAACCACTGCATGCCTGGGAGACTGGGCAGTTGTGTTTTAGGAACCTGAATTCTATCTTCTGCTTTGTTCTCCATCTTCTATCCTCTGGAGTAATAGTCTGGCTGATGGGGCCCAACGTGGGGAATCTGGTATTCTAACAGGGCTGAGTTTCACTCCATGGAAGGGGAAAGTTCAGAGCAAGAGGCTTTTGTGGCAAAATAACAATGGAGTCTCAAAATGCAAAATTAGTTCTAACTCACATCCCAGTGGAAAATGGAAAAATGTCATTTCATGAATAACCATGAAATACATGAGGGTAGATTTGGGGGACAACTATCTGCCTGCCACTCTGTCCCCCTAACTATCCACACACACTCACACACTTCTTAGCATCTTCTTGTACTCCAAAGAAGACAACCCAGAGCCCTGCCTCTTGCTGCATAAGATCCAGCCTTAAGAAGTCTGATCAGGCCCATGTGAAGTTCTCTGGGGTCTGGTGACTAGAAAGTAGTAAAGTATTAGCATAGAAAAAAACAACAGCAAAGAAGCAATAGTAACAAAATACAAACAATAGCAGCACAAGCAAAAAAGAAAACTCTGCAATAAAAACTCCAGTTTAGAAAAGAGAAAAAAGTGAAAAAGTGGAATCATAGCAACTTGTAGTTTTCACAAAGACTGGGTTACAGTAGAATTTAGTGTATACTTAGTCTATTCTGTGATAGCTCCTGTAACCATTTTCTTTTTTTGAGATAGGGTCTCCCTGTAGCACTAGCTAACCTGAAACTCTTATGTAGGCCAGGCTCTCCTTGAACTCACAGAGATCCACCTGTCTCTGCCTCTGTACTGAGCCTCCGGAGTGCTGGGATTAAAGGCATGAGCCATTTTTCAATGTGGACCCCAGCTTGATTATTTTGAAAAAGTGTCAGTTGTCAAGTTTTCTGTATCAGAGGCAGGAATTGAAAAGTACAGTTTTTGCAATGTACTGAAGCAGACCTGGGGGTACCTAGAGTTTGTCAGACTTAGGATTTCTCCCGATTCTCCTGATTTTTCCTGGAAAAAAAAGTTGAGCCTTCAGTCTGCAGGTACCACTCTACCTATGATGGGATTATATCCTAATAAGTAAGATTGTCACTTGAAATTATTATAAGTAAAAAATGAATTTACTATCCATAAGTCATTGAACACAGTAACTTAGTGATGTGGCACCCTGCAGGTGTTTACCTTATGATCCTGTGGCTGATGAGAGCTAAGGTGCCCCCCTGCCCAAATCAAGAGAGGGCAGTTTACAGCATGAAAGTGCCATTTCTACTGAATGCATATTGTTTTTGGAACCACTTTAAAGTTGAAAAATTGTATGTCAAAACCATCGTAAGTCAGAGAAGTCAGTGTTTGCTTCCAGTTATTTCTATTGACATTACATAATAATTTTCTAGACTGAGTTGTATGTTTGCTAATTATCTTGCAGTAGAATAAAAGTCTCTTATTTCTGTCTAGATATACCACTTACCAAAATCTTTCTTAAAAATATTTTTTGAAACTGTCATACAATGTATTTTGATCATATTCGGACCCTTCCCCCATCTTGACCCCACCCTAAAGCCCTACCCCCTGACTCCCCAAGTGCTCTTAGGTGTGGGTTCATTCCTTGGAGTACAGTCAACCTAGCAGGTATTGCACCTTTAAAGAAAACTCTCTCAGCAGCTATCAAGAAATCAGTGGAGGTGTTTGACTGAGGTTTCAGGCAATGGACTTATGTTCTGCTGTTTTCAGAGGTAGCACAATGATTTTTCCAGTCTTGAGAGGCACCAGATTTTGGGAAGTCTCAGGTGATTTAGGTTTCTGAACAGAGAAGAAGTATCTCACTCAGCAGAGTTGTAGGTTCATATCTGCTTTCAGACTGGCAATTCTTGCCTGAGTTCACATTTTTCCTTATGGAGCTGAGTGATGAGGAGCAATAATTTCTAAATTTCTATTTCTTACTATTTTCTCCAGAGCCACAGGCTTCTCAAGTGAGAGTTTTTCCAGATGTTCTACCTTGGCATAACAAGGAATGCAGAAGTTTAGTAGGTATTCTCTACCTCCTGAGTGCCACTTTTTTTAAAAACAGTTTGGAAATATAATTTAGGTTTTGTTGTGTTATCTCATTTCCAGATATTAGTTATTGCTTTAATTTGGTATTATTGATAATACCAAATTAAATTACTGTATATTATCACTAATTTCTTAGCCAAGGTTAAGGTTCTAACAAATCTCAAAATAAAATGACTTATATAAGAAGTATTCTGGGGGTGGAGAGATGGCTAAGTGGCTGCTTTTGCAGAGAACCCAGGTTCGGTTGGCCACTATCAACTGTCTGTAAATCCAGTTCCAGGGAATCCAATGCCCTCTTCTGGCTTCCATGGGCATTACATGCATGGGTAGGTGTACTTACATACACACAGCAAAACACTTATTCACATATAATAAATAAATAAACAAAATTTAAAAAGAAGTATATTTGGATGCTACAAGCTTAGAGTGAAGTTCTGCTCAATAAGGATATTGATGAATCTAGATTTCTTCCTTTGTGTTCTAACCTCCACAACTGCCTATTTTAATGGAAGAGTGGGAGACTAAATTTCTAGGGAATAATAGAAATGATTAGCAAGCAGGCCTGAATGCTTCAAATATAGTTAACAGGCATCTTACCAGTCTTTATGCTAAGCCATTAATCTCACCATCATCTTGTTTGACAAGCAGTAAGAATCTTAAACCAGCCAGAGCTGAAGAAATGTCTCAGCAGTTAAGAGCACTGACTACTCTTGCAGAGACTCAGCAGTTCAGCTTCCAGCGTTTATTGCAAAAGAAAAGCAGTTCAGTTCCTTGTGGCATATAACCACTTGTTTTGCCTGTTCCAGGGATCTGATGCCCCCTGAAGGCACCAGGTGTGCCTCACACATACACATATGTTTGAAAGCAGCTACCAGTGGGAAAGTATTAGGAGGCAAGACATGTGGTATGTGATTGGATCATGAGAGCAACTCTCCAGTGAATAGCCTGTACTCAGTGACGTGCCAGGGTGTTGCCTTGTTCCTCCTCCATTTGAGAATTCAGTAAGTACATGTCTACTCTGCATCAGGTAACAGACCCTCCACAGGTACCAAATCCTTAAGTCTCTTGACCTTGGACTTCCCACTCTTCAGTACTGAGCAATAAAGTTCTGTTATTTATAAGCTACCCAATATATGGATTTTGTTAGCAGCCTGAATAAATAAGGATATCTGGGACTGTTAGCAGCATTCAGGCCCTAGAGGTTACAATTGAAAGTAATGTCTGCATCTTCACAGTTAAGCCCTGTCTTATCCATATGTGTGAAACATTAGATTTCCTAATCTAAGGCCCTTGTTTTTAAATCATGGGTATCATATGTGAGATGAAAGCACAGATTTATTGACTGTCTGTTTGGCTTACTTCCTCACAAGTAGGTTTGGTACAAATTATACTTAAAGAAAACAAAAAGCTCTATTCTTCATTCCCACCTGTTGTATAACAGCAACAACTCACCTGTATAATTCTCTTTTCCTATCATATTTAAAGAGTGAAATTTTGTTAAAAATAGAATGACAGTTGTAGGAGAATGGGAAAAAAACTACATGTGCTATCTCTCTGCGCATATGTAAACAGGAATATAAAAAGACTAATTTAGATGATGACTATAAAGAAATAAAGACTATTTTGGAGTAAGGTTGTGAATCTCCCATGTCATATTCATGCTGTATAAATGTGGATGTGATACTTTACCTAATGAAACAAAAATATTCAGGAATGAAATTTGAGGCATTATGTAGGAGAGACTGAGCTCAGGGAAATGGCCAGAGGACTTTGGGTAGAATATCAAAAGGGAGGCTTGGTGTCTGGGGTCTGAGATCAAGACACCAAGAGAGAAATAAAGATTAAGAGATCCTGCATGAACAAGTCCACAGGAAGCAACCTGGAACCCTGTGAGCCTTGGGTAGGAGACAGAAGGTTCGTACAGAGCTTAACCCCGCATAGCTGGTTATAACATAATGTTTTCTACTGCAACTCAAAAACTACTGAAAGCAAAACAAAGCAGAAAGAAACACAGCAATATCAACATTAGTAAATTCTCCAAAGAAGATTCCTAGGGAAAAGGAGCTTGATGCCAGGAAGGATGAATAAAATAGTAGCTAAGTCATCTTGACTGGAAGCACAGAAGTTAGGTGTAAGAGCAAATGGTGCTGCTTATTGAGCCTAAATATGCTCAAGATCAGTTTGACTAGGTCTAGCAGTGCTACTGAGGAAGGATGATGCCCCACCTGTGTTAGCATTTTCACATCTTTCCCTTCTGTATATTGTTTAAACAGTAAAAATAAATCTGTTAGAAATGAGGATGACACTTTGGGGAGAAGAAAATGTAAAGCCAAATATATTATGCACATATGCACTAATAGCAGAGAGAGATGTGGAGTAAGTGGCAGTAAAGGGCTGCCACTGGGGCACTGAATGGAAAAGGACAGCTTGCTTACACTTTGTAGTCTGCGGTTGTTGGGCTCTGGAGCTCCTCTGAGTCTTCCCAAAGGTTCTGATTTTAAATGACTTTACATATGGTTGAGAGAAGAGTGTAACTTACCTGCATCCTTAAAAGCCTGTGCCATCTTTCCTTACAGTTGATACTTACTGTTATTATGTAGTCTGGTATCAGCCTTGAAAGTCACCTGTGCAGGTGTAGCCTCTCCTTTTCTCCGAACTAGAGCACAATAAGAATTTAGCTTGTGTTTTCTTTGTATGTCATACTGACCTCCCTCATCCCAGACACGCACAGTTGTCCCTGTTCCCTTTAGTTTAACAACCTTGTGTGTGTTTTTGAAGGTTGAGCTACCTAGTTATTTACCAGCCTACTCACTAAACTTCTCCCTTAGTGTATCTAGTATGCATTGTCTAATCTGGTGGAAGAGATAGATAGATTATAGATAGGTGGTAGATAGATAGAAGATAGATGATAGATACATCATGGATGTTGAAAGATCATCTTGCTTCTACCTCCCATTTCTGGAATCTCTTAGTCCGATGAGTAGCAGTGATCCTGTGAGGTTAAAAGCAGCCAAGGCAGCATGATTGCACTAAAACCATAGTCATGTCCATTCTTGTGCCCTTTGACACATCTGCTCTTGTCACTCAGCAGTTTGCCTCCCTTTGGCTGTGTTCCAGTAATTCACTATAATAATACTGTCTATGGATGCTGAGGGAGAATCTTGGAAAGTCAGCACTTCCCAGACCTTAGAGAGCATCTCCATCATCAATCCTTTCACAGACTGTGAAACGGAATTTTATGGAATGCTACCAGTGAGGGTAGAGGTGGCCCTGAGACTCACATCTTCTGGTCTCTTTCCAATATTCTCTGCATCTCTTTATGCCCTCCATAGGAGCCTGCACGATGTTATCCAAAATTTCAATCTATAAATATACATTTCTCATGGTGTTTTAGTCTTTATGTTGTAATTAATAACACTGTTGCTAGTAACAATTTCTGCTACTACACAGTTATAACAAAGAATGAACAATCCCTATTCTCCCTTTCTTTTCCTTTCTGTTTTATGTCTTCTGTCTGAGGAAGACCAGAATAGAATCTAAAAGAGTTTCTGATGTAAACTGTTTGTCTACATCGGTCATGTTGCTCTAAATAAGTTTCTTCCCCTATATAAGCTTTGGTTTCATCATCTAAGCAATAGAAACATTCATGGAAACTTACCTCATAGAGCACATAAAGCCCTTCTCAGGTACCTAGCATATTGTAAATACTAAGTAGTATTGACTACAGTTATTGTGTTGTTGAGAGTCTAAGGCAGGAGTTGGAAAAAAGGTAGCAAATTTCAAGAGCAGAGCAGAGTTAGAGGACAGGAGAGTAAAGAGTAAACCTATTAGCAAGAAATAGTTTACAACCTGGGAGAGGCACATGTTTCAGTAGTGAGTGGTCCAGTGCTACCACAGCTCCAGTCATAGTAAGTTTGGGAACTACGAACAAACACAATGGAATGTGGAAACAGATGCAGGACCTTCATGACTTAAAAATAAATAGAATATGAAATTATTAGAGAAATGGAATGTTGGGTGTTGTTTTTCTAAGTTTAAATATAAAGATAGAAACTCTGAGCATCTAGAGATGTGAAGAAGAAAGAGCTTTGGTAAAGACAGGAGGAAACAGGCATATTCATAAACAGAGGGAAATGCAAAATGCCAAAACCCAGGTTAACATCACTGCTGATCTCACATTCCTATGCTAGGCAAAGTGTATTTACTCCTGAGACCAAGATCACAGGAGAAAATAGGAAGCAAACT
Organism: Nannospalax galili; assembly: GCF_000622305.1. NCBI lineage: Eukaryota > Metazoa > Chordata > Mammalia > Rodentia > Spalacidae > Nannospalax > Nannospalax galili. Next base: position 10,227,847 of record NW_008342018.1, on the reverse strand, counting down.
AATTTAAGCTAATTGCCAGGTGTTGTGAAAAACACTTTCCATTCATTTATTGATTCTTCATTGAGACCTGGCAAGAAATCTGCCCATCAATAATTGGTATTCCCCAACCCAAGAAAGTAACACTTAAACTGGAACAGGTAGTTCATACAAGGTCACAAATAAAAGTTGGATTTTGACCAATTTCTGTCACTTCCAAAGTTTCCATTGTGTCCTGGACTAGTCAGTGGTTCAATTTAAACAGGAGAGTTCAGGGAAGAACATACCTATGATGATGGTTGCAGCAGAGAGTAAAGCACTCTAACACACACTTTAAAATTCTTCTCCTGCAAACAATCTCACTGTTTTCTTTTCATATAGCTAGAACCCTCTCCATCCTTTTTTGAAGCCTCAGGCTACAAGACACTTTCCTGTACGTAGAGAGAAGGAGAAATATCTGGAAAGTCAAGTTGCTTACTGCCTCCCTGTATGTCCAGCTTTTTGACTCCTTATGAAAGAACCTCTAAGGAATGACTTGTACTGTTATCAGATTTCCTCTAGTGTACTGAGCTAGCGACTCCCTATGGCACTGGGCTTGATAGCACATCTTTGGATGGATTCTGTATTTGTTGCTCATTGATGTCACAACAAATCACCCTAGATTCACTGATTCAAAGCAATGACATATTATCACATCAAAGCTATGTAGGTTAGAAGTTCTGAAAGATGTGCTATACTCATTTTGGGTGCTCAAGGAGAGGATCTTTTTCCTTGCTCACTCAGGTGTTGGGAGAATTCAGTGCCATTTGGTTTAGGTTCTGTTTTCGATGTCTAGCTGTGATCTGTCTCCACCTCAGCTCTTTGTGGCCTCGCTTTAGATCCTATCCATAATCTTTACACCTAGAACACTTGGCCCTTTAAAACTGAAGTCTAAGACATGAGACATGTAGCTACGGGATTTGGTGTTTTCCTTTCTAGGTTTTTGACCTTGCTTTGGTCCAGTATTTCCTCAGTACGTTTCTATTCCTTTCAGAATGGGAATGTATATTCTGTGCCAATGTGTGTTGGAAGCATGTAATTTTTCTTTTTTCTTTTATAGGGAATTATAGTTAAGAGACTCCTTTGAGTCTTAAAAGAGACTTTGGATTTTTGACTGATGTTGAGACTGTTAACGACTAGGGACTTTTAAAGTCTGACTATATGCATTTGCATTATGATAGGGCCATGAGCCTGTAGGGATCCGTGAGTAGAACATGGTCATTTGAATAAGAAGTATCCCCCCTTAGGATCATATATTTCAACACTTGGCTCCCAATTGGTGATGCCATTTGGGGAGGTTTAGGAGGTATAGTCTTGCTAGACCAAGTATTTCACTGGAGATGGCTTTGAGAATTTGTAACTTCACTCCACTTCCAGCTCTCTGCTTTATGATGTTTCTGACGGTGAGATTTCTCATCTTCCTGCTCTGGCTGCCTGCTGCCATGTTTTCCTTGCTGTGATGGACTCCAATCCTTTGGAACTGTAAGCCCAAATCAACTTTTTCCTTAAGTTGCTTTATGCGTATACTTGCCACCACACATGTGTAGAGATCAGAGGACAACTTGCAGAGTCAATTTTCTTCTTCTACTCTGTGGGCCTGGGGATTTAACTCAGGTCATGAAGCTTAATGGCAAATGTCTTTATCTGCTGAGCCATTTGCCTGGCCTTGGGCCCATCTGTATAAGGCAGGATAATCTCTGTATTATACGATCAGTTAATTAATGACTACAATTGCACCTGAAATTTAAAATTATTTCTGCCATAATCATAGAGTCTGAGCATTAGGAGGTAGCTAATTGGTGGTAGAGGGGCACCCAAAATCTTCCTTCTTGTTTCTGTACTGAGTTGTCCTAATAAATCTTTTCTACAAGAATATTTGTTTAAGGGCCTGTTTTCAGGAAACTCAAGACAATGATGAACAATACTCAGGTTTAAAGATTATGTTGGTTTGTGTATTGGGTAGGGGCAGTGACAGCTCCACTGAGTGCATACACACCTTGCTGGGCTCATTGGCCTTTTGGCAGACAAACAGGAAGAATGGAAAGGCTTGCTAATGAGATTCTCCCTGCTCACCTCAAACCCTCCCTTGGTAGCCCTGCTTACCAGTATGTCCCTCTGTATAGCATTTAAAAACACAAGTGTGTTTGCTATGCTATGCAACTTTCAAAGACAGCTGCTCCTTACTTAGCACAGATATAAGCCAAGGCTGTTGCACTCTTGGTACTATGTGGTGAGGCATAGGAAATGAACATGCTACTTAGTTCTTAGTTCAAGATCAATATGGAAAATAGGAAGGGGGAAATGGAAGTTTGACAATCTGCCACTATGATTATTAGCTGTCTCTTAGAGTCTGAAGGCTTCAGTCTCTGTGTACACACTTACATAGTTCTCTAACACAGTCCATCTCACATTTCTCTTGTTGTAGGCATCATTTGGGTCTTTTTCTTCCAGTACTAAGCTCTTTGTTCTCTAGGTATGCTGATGCTTCAGTTATCTCCACTGTGGTACAGTCTCTGGTGATAGAGGTCCATGTATTTAAACCTAGGACATTTTCTGATGTGTGAGCCAGGTGGATCACAGGCTCTTCTAGGTGATGAAAGAGGGAGGAGGTTCAAACACAGCATGCTGTATAGTTCTTGAAAATCTCACTTCAGAAACCATTAGTTGGAGGGCTGTGACTAAAGCAGGCCTTAGTGTTAATGTCTGTGATATACATCCCATACTTACTTCTCCTTTGCCTTCATGCTCTTTCTTCAGTCCTAAAGCTCCGATGTATACTTACACTTCCCTTTACAATATAATTCTCTCCCCCAGCCCTGAAATGAACACCTATATCCTATACTCCACATGACAGCCACTTCACAATGCCACTGATGAAAAGCCTTTAGGATCCTGAATTTTTTACTTCTCAACAGTTTTACCAGTACTTTCAAAATATACATTCGTAATATCCCAACAAATGGAGAGGGTGCGTTAAAAAGAGAAATACCATAATATAATTCTGTGAAGAACTAATAAAAGATGCAATCAGGCAAGTGAGTGACAGCAGTAGTTTCTTTTAACATCAAATCTAATGGTTTCTTTTTCTAGTACAAAAGTGCTCCATTAACAGTGTGAGTCTTTTATTTAGGTAATTCACACGAGTGGTTGCCAGATGTAGTTTATTTTCAGGAGGGCACACTTACAGAAGCAGCACACTGAGTTGGAGATGGAGTTATCTGCATCTATCGTAGTCTTTGATGATAAACAACACTGAAGTCTGGAACTGAAACCCTTAGATCAGATCCAAGTAGCGCTTCATGTTTAAAATAATGGCTGAATGTCAGTGCTGGTCTTTGGAGAATGGTAGAATGATTTTCTGCCTCTCTGTGTCTCAAGACACAGCCTTATTTCAACCAGTCGCCCTCTCCCTGCCTGGACCGTGGAGGGCTGCTCTATCTACCAGGATGGTATTGGATTTCACATTGGTTCCTACTCTCACTTGTAATCAAAACTCATCTGTTTAGAATTCCATTTCTCCCAAATGTTTCTCTGTGAGGTGCTCCAATTAGTTCACATTCATGCATATTGTCTCTGTGTTTACAGAGTGGTGCATTTCCACTCAGAGAGTCCACTGAACAATGGCTAGTGGGCCAGGGTGCAACTCAGTGGTAGAGTACTTGCCTGCCATGCTGAAGACCCTCAGTTCAGTCTTTACCACTGGAGAAAAAATCCAAAGAAGCCGCTAAAATGATACTAAGAAGAACAAGTAAAAATGGGCTTGTTTTCAAAGAGACTTGGGTTAGAAATCAGATTTGTTATGCCTTAATTTTACGTTTGGAACTTGGATCCAGTTCCCATGATAAATACATCCTATTTTAATGAAGGTATGATTTGGAATTCTATTCTTTCACTCAAAAATGTGTGTAGAAAACCCACTATGTTTAAATGAGAAGTGGTCACTTAGAGTATCTACTATAATGTTTATCTACATGACATTTTCTTTTTCCTTTTTATTAAAAAAATTTATTGAATTTTTGTGTATTTCACATAGAACATCTTAATCATCTTTATACTCCCTTCTCCAGTGGCACCCTCCCATATGCCCCACCACTGGAATTCTTACATTCTGTTGTTTGTGTTAAGGCTTATCATGACAAGTTAGTGTCCCCAGATGTTCCTCAGTGCAAGTTCATCTACTGAGGTCTAGTCAGTCTATCAAGAATCCCTCAAGAAGATTGGCTCTTCCTCACTGAACAGTAATCAGCTGCCAATAATTCTTTGACTAAGATTTGAGCCTGCTGACCATTTTCACAGTTCTGTGCTGGGTTTTTGTCTGCTTGAGTTTGCATAGTTCTTGTGCATGCTGACACCATTGCTGCAGGTTAATATAAGAAGCGTCCTAAGCACTTGTAGGACTCTTTCCATATGGTCATGCACCTCCCTCCTGGATCTTACAATCTTTCTGCCTCCTCTTCCACAATGGTCCCTGAGGCCTGGCTACTTGAATTTTAATATAGGAGAAAATTAGGACCCACCCTTTGTAAACTCTTATTCTCCATGTTTTGGCCATTTGTGACCTTTTGTGTTCCTGGCCCTTGGTTGCATGAGGGAACTTCATTGATGAGAACTGAAAGATGCATTAGTGTTCCCTTCATCCCTTGTTTTGTGTTCCTTGAGCCTTAGGTGTAGAGGTTGCATTTTAGATGTGCCACTTAGACTTGGGTAACTGAGACAATCTCCATGTATAACCAGTTGTGGAACTCTGTAATAATCTCTGTCTGTTGAAAAATAATTTACTTTGATGGGTGGTAACAGGGATATTTGTAAATTTAAGGATCCATATTTTGCATGTAGTAAGAAATTACAATTGTTTAGGAATGTGACAGCGTTGGGGTTTTCTCTAAGACCTGTGACCTCTCCAGCCATGTGTATTTGGTTAGGTTTACAGTACCACACATGGTTTCTTCCCAATGAGTGGGCTTTAAGGTCAGTTAGGTAGCTGTTGATTACCCACTATATAAAAGTGTCACTACTGCATCAATGTCATTTGCTGTGTCTGTCATTGATGTGGCTTTTAGGCCTTGAAGCTGGAGTTGGACCATCAATTGGTGTTCTCCCTTACTAGCTTACATAGGACTCTCCAAAGCTATGAGAGCTAGCCTTTGGGGAGGTGGCTTCCAGGTCAATACAAGCTTGATAGCTCCAAACCCTGTGTCCAAAGTACGTCCTGTCTTCAGCAATACAGTCTTACTTTCAAGTTTTGAGAGGCAATTAAGGACTGTGGCAATAGCATGTGTAATTTTGGGAGTCTCTTGGACTACCTTGGCAAACAACTCAAAAGAAGGTTTTTCCTGTCTGGCACTGTTTCTTGTTATATAGCTTTCAGCTATACATGTGGATTCATGTATAGCTATTGTACGTGTAATTTGTCAGTAGGTTTTTGGACTAATACAAATATATATATATATATACATACATACTAGCTAGTCATTATTTATCTCTCTTTTTTCTCTCCCTGGCTAATCTTCTCTTAATGCCCTACCTATTTAAAGTATCCCCATTTTCTCCATTTCTCTCTTGATAATTCCTGTCTGGTATGGTCCCACCTCTCCTGAGCTCCTTCTTACCCTTTATCCTCATAGTTGCTCTCTCGCTCCCCTCTATTTAACTCCCGCCATTTTACACATTTCTCCCTTAGGAAAACCTATCTCCTACTGTTCTCTCTCAGGTTCCCCATTTCCCTTTACCTCCCTAGTTATATCCCATTTTCATGGTTCCTTCAGTTACATCAGGATATATACTCATATATAAGGATTTGGTGCTAGGAACCACAAATAAGGGGGAACATAAACCATTTTTTTTTTTTGTTGGAGTCCTTGTTACTTCAATTAGTATAACAGTTTCTAGTTTCATCCATTTACCTGAAAATTTCATTATTTCATCTTTCTTACCAATGGGTAGAATTCTGTTGTGTAAATGAACCACATTTTCATTTTTTACTCATCAGTTGAGGGGACACTTAGGTTGCTTTCATCTCTTAGCTATTGTGAAAAGAGCAGCAACAAACACGGTTGTACAAGTGTCTCTACAATAGGACTAGTTTTTTCTGTATATGCCAAGGAGTGGTATAACTGGGTCACACTGTAGGTTCACTTTTTTTTTTTTTTTGAGAGTTCTCCATACTTTTTTCCATAAGAGTTGCATGAGTTTTCAATCCCACCAACAGTAAATGAGTGTTCCCCTTTCTTCACATCCTTGCCAGCATTTGGTATCATTTGTTCTCTTGATCCTAGCCAATTTGGGGTAAGTTGAA
>NW_008342018.1:10203120-10221497 GCF_000622305.1 Nannospalax galili | reverse complement strand
ATCCTTGCCAGCATTTGGTATCATTTGTTCTCTTGATCCTAGCCAATTTGACTGGGGTAAGTTGAAACCTTAAAGCGATTTTAATTTGCATTTCCCTAATTACTAATGATGCTTTTAAAGATCCCTCAGCCCAGGTGTGTCAAATTGACACAAAAGCTACCCAGCACAGGTCTTTATCCCGTCTTTTAATTGGGTCATTTGCTTTCTTGCTTCTTTGTTTTCTGAGTTCTTTATATATTCTGGATGTCAAACCTCTGTCAGATGTGTCACTGATAAAGACTTTTCTCTACTCTGTGGGGTTTCTCTTCACTTCCTTGATTGTTTCTTTTGCTGAACAGAAACTTTTTAGTTTAATGTGGTCCCATTTGTTGATTGCTGACCTGAGTTCCTGAACAACTGCTATCCATTAGAAAATCCTTTCCTACACCTATATCTTATAGTTTACTGCCAATATTTTCTTCTAACAGTTTCAGGATTTCCAGTTTCATATTGAGGTCTTTGATCCATTTGGAGTTCACTTTTGTGAAAGGTGAAAAATAACGATCTAGTTTTATTATTCTGCACGTGGAGATCCAGTTTTGCCAGCCCCATTTGTTGGAGATGGGCACCTTTGTCAAATATCAGGTGGCTGAAATTGTTTGTATGCAGGTTTAGGCTTTTAATGATGTTCCTTTGATCTATGTATCTATTTTTGTGCCAGCACCATGCTGTTTTTATGACTATAGCTCTGTATTATACTTTGAGCTCTGGTATAGTAATCCCCCCAGGGTTGCACTTTGTGCTCAGGGTTGCTTTGGCTATCTGGAGTCTTTTGTGCTTCTGTACAAATTTAAGGATTTTTTTTCCTAATTCTGTGAAGTATGCAATGGGGATTTTGATTGGGATTGCATTGACTCTATATATTGCTTTTGGTAGGCTGGTCATTTTCACAATATTAATTCTTCCAATCCATGAGCATGTGAGATCTTTCCATCTGGTGTCTTCCTCAATCTCTTTCTTTGAAGATTTAAAATTTTCATTATAGAGATCTTTGATATCTTTGGTTGGGCTTATCTAAGTTTTTTGTTTTTTTGAGGCTATTGCGAATGGCACAGTTTCCATGTACTTTTCTCTGATTACTTGTTATTGGTACATAGAAAGGCTACTGATTTTTGTAGACTAATTTCATAACCTGCCAATTGATTGGCAGAAGTTTTCTTGTGGAATTTTTGGGATCGCTTAAGTATAGTATATCATCTGAAAAAAGGGATAATTTGACCTCTTCAGTTCCAATTAGTACTCCTTTAATTTTCTTCTTTTTTTTCTTATTGTTCTTGCAAGAGTTTCAAACAATATATTAAAAAGGAGTAGAGATAGTGGACATCCTTGACTGATTCCTGATTTTAATGAGACTGCTTCCATTTTTTTTCCATTTAGAATGATATTGCCTGTGCGTTTATTGTATATAGCTTTAATTATGTTGAAGTATGTTCCCTCCAGTCCAATTCCCTTTAGAACTTTTATCATGAATGCATTCTGAATTTTGTTAAAGACCCTTTCTGCATCTATTGAGATTACAATGTGTTTTTTGTCTTTGAGTCCATTTATATGATTGATGACATTTATTGACTTATGTATATTGAACTGTTAAGGATATGTCTATAGTTTTTTTTTTTTTTGGCTGTGTCTTTACCTGGTTTTGGTATTATAGTTATTCTGGCTTCATGAAGTATTTTGGGAGTTATCCCTCTGTTTCCACCTTTTTGAATAATGTAAGTAGTATTGGTTGTAAATCTTTTTAAATATTTGGTATAATTCTGTTGTAAATCTATCTGGGCATGGGCTTCTTTTAGTTGAGAGTTTTTTTGTTGTTTCAGTTTCCTTATATGTTATGAGTCTATTTAAACTGTTGATTTCTTTTTGGTTTAGCTTTGGTGGTTCTCATGATTTTAGATATCCATCCACTTCTATTAGATTTTCAAATGTAATAGAGTATTGGTTTTTCATGTATTCCATTATAATGTTCTGGATCTTTTTTGTCTCTTGTGATGTTTCACCTTTCATCTCTGATTTTGTTGATTTGGATATGCTCTTTCTTTTAGTTAACTGGACTAAAGGTTTGTCTATATTGTTTAGCTTTTCATAGAACCAACTGTTAGATTCACTGATTCTTTGTATTATTTTATTTTTTTCTATTTCATTAATTTCTATTTCATTAATTTCTGTACTGATATTTGTTATTTCTTCTTGTCTGCTGTGTTTGGATTTCGTTTGATTTTGCCTTTCCAGAGTCTTGAGTTTCAATGTTAAGTCATTTATTTGTGCACTTTCTGATTTTTTAATGCAGGTACTTAGAGTTATAAACTTCCCTCTTAGAACTGCTGTTAAATTGTCCCAGAAGCTTTGTTGTGTTGTATTATTATTTTTATCTAGTTCCAGGAATACTTTTATTTATTTCTTAATTTCTTATTTGACTCATTCATCTTCAGGAGTGTTTTGTTTAATTTTCATGTGGTTTTGATTTTAAGATTTATTGTGTTGTGGTCTGATGGAATGCATGGAATTATTTCTTTCTTTCTTTTTTTTTTGTATTTGTTGAGATTTGTTCTGTGCCCCAGTATGTGGTCAGTTTTAGAGAAAGTTCCATGGGGTGCTGAATTCTTTGGTGCTTGGGTGGAATATTTGGTAAATGTCCTTTAGGTCCATTTGATGTATGGTATCATTTAATTTAGATGGCTCTCTGTTTATTGTTTGTCTTGTTAACCTGTATAATGGAGACAGTGGGGTATTAAAGTCCCCTACTGTTACTGAGTTGGGGGTTAACCTGTGCCTTAAAATCCTGCAGCACTGTTTTTATGAAATTGGGTGCACCAGATTTTGGTGCATATATGTTCATGATTGTAATAGCCTCTCAGTCAAATTTTTCTTTGGTCAGAATTAAATGACTATCTCTTCTAGTTATTTTAGTTTGATGTCTATTTTGTCAGTTATCAGAACTGCAACCTTTGCTTGTTTCTTAGTGCTGTTTACTTGGAATATTCTTTTCCATCGTTTCACCTTAAGGTAATGCCTGCACTTGAAGGTGAGATGGATTTCTTGCTGACAGAAAAAGGATAGATTTTGTTTCTCCTTTTTTCTGGTCTTTTTGAGACAGGGTATCCTTGTAGCCCCACTGACCTGGAACTCACTATGTGGACCAAGCTGGCCTTGAACTCACAGAGATCCACCTGCCTCTGCCTCTGCCTCCCAAGTGCTGGGATTAAAGGCATGCACCACCATGCTTGGCTAGATTTGTTTCTTAATCCATTCAATTAGTCTTTGTCTTTTGACTGGGGATTTCAGTCCATTGATATTTAAATTTGTTATTGAAAGATATGTATATTAGTTGCCATCATTTAAATTACTGTTTGCATTCTTGATCAAATTTTGTGTTTCCTACAATTATACCTTCATTTAGTTTCTTTTTGTTGCCCCTTGGTTATAATTGTTCCTTTTTCCATTCTTTTTATTGCTTCAAGTATTCTCTGGAGGGCTGGTTTTGTGGACATGTATTCTTCAGCCTATTCCTGTTACGGGACATTTTTCTTTCCTCTTCAACTATAATAGACATTTTTTCTTGGTAAAGTATTATGGGTTGGCATCTATGGTCATTTAGAACTGGGAATAGTTTTGTCCAGTCTCTTCTGACTTTCATAGTACGTACTGAAAAGTCAGCTGTAATTCTGGTGGGTTTTCTTTTATAAGTTACTTGTTGTTTTTCTTTTCCACTTTTCAGTAGTCTCTCTTTGTTCTTTGTGTTTGATGCTTTACTATGATATGCTGTGAGGATTTCTTTTCTGGTCCTGTCTATTTGTTGTTCTATGTGCTTCTTGTATTTGTAGGACATGTCTTTCCTTAATTTGGGGAAATTTTCTTATGTAATCCTATTTAAGGTCTGGTCAATACCATCAACCTGAAATTCTCTCTGCTCTATGCCTATGATGCATAAATTTAGTCTTTTCATGGTGTCCCATATTTACTGTATACTCTATTCTGTGGTTTTTTTTTTTTTTTTTTTTTTTCATGATCTTTGTTTGAGTGGTCCAGTTCTTCAACTTTATCATGCAGTCTTGAGATTCTGTTTTCTATTTCATTCATTCTATGGGCGAGACTTTCTCCTGTTGTTTAAAATTGACTTATTGAGTTTTTTACTTCCTTCTTTACTTCAGTCTGAGTTTTCTTCAATATTTCTATCATTTTTGTCAATGTAGTCAGGTGTTTTCCCCTATCTTTTAATTCTTTGATTTGTTTATTTTTGTGTTCTTTAAATTCATTTAATTCTTTGATCATGTTTATGATTGCTCTTTTAAATTGTGTGTCCTGGGTTGTCTCTAGGTGGTTCTCCTTATAGACCTTTCTATAGGACTGGTGGTGTTTTGTGGGAATGTATTATTTTGGTTTTCCATATTACTTTTGTGTTGTGATTTTGGCATGTGAATTTCCTTTGTTGTTTGTGATTCTGGCATAAAACTCAAGCCTTCCTTTGTTGAGTTGAAGTCTGCTTTTTGTATTATTGGTATGTCTTGGTTGTTTTTTTATTGGGTATATAAAGCTGACATAGGTTTGAGGGTCTCTCTTTTGATTTTGTATTGGAGGGACCAGATGGCTGGAGTCCAGGTACTTGGGAGCTCTCATAGAGACCTAAGTTAGGTGGCAGTCAGGTTTTCTCAGGCTTTCTCCCAAGGTTTGGGCCCCTACTAGTGAGCAGTCACAGTACAATTTGGGAATCTTGCTCAGGGGAGGCTCAATTTAGCTGCTCTCAGGCAGTCTGCTAAGGTCTGGGCTTGTTTCTTAGTGCCATTTGCTTGGAATATTTTTTTCCATCCTTTTGCCCTCTGGTCTTGCCAGGCTTAAAGGTGAAATATTTCTTGTAGACAACTAAAAGACTGAATTTGTTTCTTAATCCTTTGAAGTATCTGTGTCCTTTGATTGTGAATTGAGTCCATTGATATTTAAATTATTGAAAGATGTGTATTGGTTACTATCAGTTTTGGGTTTTTAATTTTTTTGCTGTTGTTGTTAATTGTTTTTGATAGAGTATCCTTAGTCCCAGCCTGCCTGGAAGTCATGATGTGGTGACCTTGATCTCACAGAGATCCACCTGCCTCTGGCACCCAAGGGCTGGGATTAAGGGCATATGCTACCACACCTGGTGGGTGACTGTCATTTTAATTTCTGTGTGTTTTCTTGGTTCTTTTTTGTCTTCCCGTAATTATACCTTTATTTGTTTTCTTTCTGTAGCCTCTTGGGTATAGCCATTCCTTTCTTCAGTCCTTTGTATTGCTTTGATTTTTTTTTGTAGGTCTGGCTTTGGGGACATGATTTCTTTCAGCTTATTCATGTCATGGAGGTTTTTCTTTCCCCTTCTACTATGATAAACAGTTTTTCTGGGTAAAGTATTCTGATTTGGCATCTATAATCATTTAAAACTTCGAATACTTTGCTTCAGACTCTTTGGGCTTTTATAGTTTGCATTGAAATGTCAGCTGTAAATCTAATGGGTTTTTCTTTATATATAACTTTTTGTTTTACTTGTATAGCTTTTGGTATTCTCTTTGTTCTCTATATTAACTGTTTTAACTATGAAATTCTGTGAATAGTTTCTGTTCTGATCCTATTTGGTGTTCTGTGTGCTTTTTGCATGGTTATGTCTTGTCTTAATTTAGGGAAAATTTCTTCTATAATCTTGTTGAAAATCCAGTCAATGTCATTGGCTGAGGGTCTTCTCCTTCCTCTATGCCTATCATATGTAAATTTGGTCTTCTCATGATATCCCACATTTCCTGCATATTTCATTCCTGTATTTTAAAACTTTCTTTCATACTCTTTGCTTGAACACTCCAATCCTTCAACTTTATCATCTAGTCTTGATAATCTGTTTTCCATTCCATTTATTCTGTTGATGAGGCTTTTTCCTGTTGTTTCAAATTGGCTTGTTGACTTTTTCAATTCCACCTTCATTTCAGCCCAAGTTTTCTGTTTTCTTCACTAGTTCTATCTCTTTTGAATTCACTTATCCTATCCTAAATTATCTTTGTCATTTCATTCATTTGTATATTTGTGTTGTCTTGAATTTCAGTCAGGAGTCTATTCCTATCCTCTTTGAGTTCTTTTTTTTTTCTTTTTTTTAGTCACTGAATTCTTTGATCATGTTTATGTTCGCTCTTTTAAATTCTGTATCTTAGGGTTCATGTGATTCTAATTTTATTATACTTCTATAGAACTGGTTGGTTTTGGTGAGAACATATTATCTTGGTTTATCACAGTATTTTTATTTTGATCTGGGAATCTGGATTTCTTTTGTAGTTATCTGCTGATATGAAATTCTAGCCTGCTTTGGTTAGTTGAACTTTAGTTCTGTTGAGGTAATTTGGTTGCTTTCTGTTCAGGTATGAATAGTTAGTTGGTCTGCTTCAGGTTCTCATTTTTTATTTTTTTATTGGTGGGGCAGGATGGTTCCATGTTGGCTAATGAAGAGCTCTTCAAAGGGATGAATGGGCCTAGGCCCAATTCCAGATTATGAGGTTCCAGTGGCTTGGTTCTGACAGGATAGTCCTGATCTCTCAAGTGGGAGAAGCAGGAGGAGCATAGGCCCATATTTGGGTTAGGGACAGCATGGGGAGGGTCTAACTAGCTAAGCAGAGTAGATTTGAATCCTTAATCAGGGAGAATGGAGCTTGCCTATGTGTGGTGGAATCAAGGTCCAGTGGGTGGGATCTAGCTTAAGAGGTTAGTCTGGAAGATTCAGGCAGGAGGAGCAGGAGGGGGCCTAGACCCATGTTGGGACTGTGGACATTTTGGGGAGGATTTAACTAACTAAGCAGAGTAGATGTGAGTGCTGGAGCAGGGAGAATCACATCTATGAGTTATTTTTTAAGGAAATTATAAGCATTTGGGATAAAATAAATAAAACCAAAATGAATATGATAAATTAATATGAGTGCAAGAAAAAATAAACTTTTTATTTTTGTCTTATATCAACTTTAAATAAACTTTCATTTCAAATGTTCCAAGATGAACAGACAAGGTAATTGTCTTGTGAAGAGCCAACTGCATAATGTAATCCTCTGATCTCTATATGTGCACTTTGCTGTGCTCCTGAAATGTACAAAGAAAATAAATACACGTTAAAAATACTTTGGCCAGAAAACAGTTAAGAGCACTGTATGGGATTCTACAGGACCCATATTTAGCTCCCAGTTCTCACATCATGGCTAACAATGTTTTGTAACTCCAGTTCCAGGGGATCTGATACCCTCACCTGGCCTCTGTGGTCATTACATGGATATAGTGCACTTATATACAATCAGGCAAAACACTAATATCCATAACTAAATTTCTAAAAGTTAATAAAAAGATGTGGTTACTCAATTATTAGTTTAAGATTCTGCTATTATAAACTCTTAAAAAATGTCCTTACAAGTGTTTGAGTATAGTTTATCAAGGGAGAAGAAATTTTAAGAATAACAAAAAGCATACAAAAATAATCAAGCATACCACCACTGCCACCACCACCACCAACAACAAAAACTCTCTGAATTATAATAAAGAAATGAGAGGTCTATCTAAAAGGAAAAAGCTATGGGTACCAGGAAAATCTAATGACAAGTAAGTGTTTGTGATAGAAATAGAAGTAGCATATTTTGGTCTTAGAATGGTAAAAATTATTAGCAGTTGATGGCTGCTAGGAGGGGGAAAGTCTTTGGGGAGGGGGTGTCATGGGTCTGTTGTTCATGGCCCCACACCCATCCACATACCAGTACAGCACTAATTGAACTCAAGGAATTATAAGCAACAACAATAAAAAACAGGACCTGAAATTTAGAGGAGGATAAGATGAAGGGAGTTTAGAGGGTGTTGGAGGAGGGAGTGGGGAAGAGCTATAATCAAAATACACTGTACAAATGTGTGAAATTCTTAAACATTTTTTATAAATAAAAATAGTATTATAAAGCCCATTAGCACCTGATATTGAATAGCTGTGATTATATAAGAATATATATGCCACGGGGAATAAAACCTTATTGAGAAGGGCATGAATATGAATCAAAATGTTAACAAATCTCTGGTTATCTACTCATCAATATTCTAGCCCCCCCAAATTTTAATTTACTTAAAATATTAATTTAACAATTGAAAACTAGACAATGCCCTTATATTGTTTATAATAGTGGGGAAAGCACTATATAAATAAAAAAATCAGATATTTAAAGAACTTATGGCATTTATATTTCATTAACTACAAAATATACCAGTGTAGCAGTGTAGCAGGTTACTGTCAACTTAAAAATGAGAATTATAAAATATTATACCTTGAACAATGACTACTCAAAATACATATATTTATGTATATATATTCACATACATTTCTACATATATTATAGATACTTGCTAACAATAACTATTTCTAAGTACTGAAACCATTTCACATGGTTATTTTTCATTTTTCTTATGTTTCTTAAGTTTTCTAGCTTTTTTCAGAGATTGTATATCATTGGTAAAATAAGAGGAGGGAAAAGTAAGTTTCATATGAAAACTAAGCCTTGTATTTAAAACTCATGAGCATCACATCACAAATAAGTGTATATAATAGTTGGGGTCTTTGACAACCACTTGGCCTGAGTTCAAGTCCCATCTGTAAAATTCATTAATATTTAATATATAAGCATTAGCAATTATTCCCCACAATTTAATGTGAGTACTATGAGGGCAAATAGTTCCACCTGTTTTGTTTCCTTCTATACTTTCAACACATAGGAGAGTGTCAGGAAAACAGAAATTAATACACATACAATGAATGAATAGAACAGAGATGAGAGGGAGAAGAAAGAATGTGGAAGAAATAGTGATTTTAGTCAGATTTTTCAACTAATATACTAACAATGCAGGAACATCATTAATTCTCATGTGTATGTGGTTACTCAGGTATATTCAAATGCCTTTTGTCTGATTCAGCTTTTTGCAAATTAAGTAACTGTTGATTAATTTTTCTATGACTGATCTTCCCTGTACACTATGGTAAATTTTGACCAACAAAATTTTGTAAATAAAATTTATAAAATAAGATTATATTGTGTTTTGGTTATATTTTATGTTTTACCTATTTGTTATAGAAAATAGCAATGAGGAATGAAAAATGAAATCTCCACTGCAACTTAGATGTTGTTCCTAAAATTCCTTCTGGGAGGCACAAACGCTGTCTGACCCCCTCCTCCCACCATCCTTATGACAAGGTGAAGTATAATTTCTCCAAACTAGAGTTAGGGAAACTAAAGAGTTTATTGGGCTTCCATACAGAGCAATGGGTGAGGGATTACTTACAAGGGTGTGGGTGGTTCCCCTGCAACCCAGCATGGATTGACTTTCCATCATCCATCCAAGCGGCAAGGGCACATGCCTCATGACATTTTCCATTTAAGTACCCTTAGTCCCACCCCCTGGTGCAACTGAGGCCAACTTATTTGTTGAGAGGTGTGACTGTCTCTCCCAACCCCTTCTTTCTTACTGAGCATCAACAGGTTTGTGATGATCCTAGGCAAGTGGGTACAGCTAACCTTGCCATTTGGAAGACAGTATTATGCCACACTCCATCTCCTTCCTCCAGCTCTTACATGCTTTCCACTATCCTCTTCTGCAAGAGTTCCTGGGCCTTGGAAGAGGTGACATAGTTATAGGATGATCTTCCCTTCACTGTGGCAAATTACTGAACTCTTGGGCTCTCTCATCATCTGTTTCCAAGACATGGCTGTTGGCCCATCTCAATGATATTCCCAGTACTATAAAGACAAATGCAAAGAAGCAGGACCATCTAAGTGAACATTGACTGCTGTAATAACCTAACCTGTGGGTGTAAACACAAATGTTTGGCAGATACCTTAGTAGGTGTCTCACATCCATCTAACAAAACAACTACAGTAGCTTCCTCACTGGGGCCTATAAATTCTCCTGCCACCAGGGGTTGGCCTGGATTGAAGTACCAGATGTGTGTACCTCCCCAAGGGGTGGGCCTTAAATCCAATCAGAAGTTTGTACATATATTAGTCGAGGCACTATTTCATCAGCCGGCACATATTGCTTAGTGTGTCCATAGTGTAGTATGCAGGAGTCCATCATTAAGCAGAACTTTTGGGGACCATTCTTCCCTAGAGATTCCATATAGCACATCCTGGTGCTATGACCACCAGCTGTCTGGTGAAAGGGAATTTCCAGCTTAGTCCCAATTTGATCTATTCCTTTCCCATGCTCACATGATACAGTGTCTTCAGCAGTAGGGTCTTACTGGCTTTTTCTGGTGTGCAACCAGCATTAGTTGCAAAAGACTTTATTGTTTTGAGGGCCTTCAGAGCATCCCTGGCCAACAGCTTATGGGGGGCAATTCCCACCCCTGGTACTGGAATTTTCATTTAACAATTATACAGTTTTTGAGAGTCTCTATTTTTATATTCATAAGATAGCTGTTTACTCTGGCATCTATAGGATCGGGCTGTTGTAGAGTTTATCCCAAACATCCTGGTGGGTATCACTTGTACCTTAACTGACCATAAGCTCCCAAGAATTTTACATCTATACCTGGTCCTTGTTTCTTCAAGTGTACTTGATATCTCTCAAATGGGTTCCAAATCTGTAAAGTACTTAGAGGTTAATATTCTATACTAAATCAAACAAGGTCTAACCCAGCATGGAAAGATTTTATCTATTTGTATCAATTGTTTTCTCAACAGATCTATGTTCAGTACAGTAGCACGGATAAGAAGCATCAACTTAGTTCTTTACTATCCTTAGTCATTTTTCTGGAACCATTCCATATCTTGGATTTCTTACATGGAGGCTCCCTGCATTTATACATCCCTAATAAACTCAATCAAGCTGCCTGAGCCTGCACAGAGCCAAGGAAAAAGAGGGCCCCTCTTGCCCCTGCTGCACCTATTGGTTCCCAGGGTCAGGTAGGCCCTGGGCTTGACTCTTGACTGTAGCCACACCAGTAGTCTTCCCATTGACCACACCTGGTTGCTGGCGGGGGGGGGGGCTGGCTAGGCAAACTGCCTCCACCCCTAGCATAATTTTTCTCAGGGGAAAATGTACCCTGTTTTATCTCGGGGGGTGTCATTATCCACCCCTGGGAAAGATTTTTATCTTTTGTATGCCTTTTGTGAATTTTTCCTCAGATTTTAAAGCTGTCTAGAAGCTCCTTAGCACAGGATTTAACTTTTTGTCAATTTTTTTTCTTTAGGAACTTGGGCTTGACACAAATCTTGCCACATTTGCTTTCAAGTGACCCAAATAGACCTCTTTCTCTGTTTTGTCTTTTTTATATCTCTTCTGGATTGTTTCACTGTTTTATAGACACATTTTACACAGTGGTCTAAATCACTCATATTTGCCAAAGACTCTTGTACTTCATAAAGATCCTGCCCCACTAAGGGAATCAGCAAAGTCACTAAAGCTCTATACAAATTTTGAGGTCCCTGCTGAATAAAATTCTTTTTTAAATTTCTGGTGAACACGGTCCTATCTGGCCCAGGGAACTGGGCATCATACATTGCTTTCTTCATACCTAGTACTGTCAGTTATGCCTGTACCTCCTCTATTGTCCTCCAGCCCCTGATATCCATGGGAATCTTCATTGGTGATGATCAAGTATCTTTAACGGCTATACAAGTCAGTCCATCAGGGACTGCTTCCCCTGTACTGCCTCTGGTTATGCAGCCTGTCTCAAGGAGGGGTGGGTAGTTATATTGCTCAGATTTAATGCTTTCATAGCACTTAAACGAATATCATTTACTCCCATGTCCTATAGCCTCACAAGCCAGGTGGTGAGGGTCTCCTTCATTGCTTGTTTGAGTCTTCTCTAGTTCCAACAGCTACAGTATGGGGGTTTCTCTGATTGCTACAGTTTCCCACACTGGACCATTGTTAAGGCCTCCATCGGCGTGCTAAAACATGGATATTTTACTTTCTTTGTATTAAAGGTTGAACCTGAGGTGCATCTTAAGCTATTTCTAGGTCACTCCATTCCTCATCACAATCTGCCTTCTCCCACGGGTTCCAGGTTTTGGGGTCCCAGAATGAGTCTTGTATTATCAATCTAATATGGCTCCCATTCCTTTCTGCCCCCTATCTGTAAAAATCAGCAGGCTAAAACCTCAATCTCTTTTTCTCTTTTACTCAATTTACTGGCAAGGTCAGAGGCCAATACTGAAGAAACCAGCCTTATATTCCTTTCTCACCGCAATTCCTCACTTATACCTTCAGTCTCCTTCAGGGCTACTGCCTCTGCCTGGGACAGATCTCTTATTATGCAAAGAAATGGCCAGGCTGCATCTGAAGCTGCCTGCTGAAACTTCTGCCCTTGGTGCACTACTCTCAGGGTTTGCAAAATTTGCTCTAGACCTTCCACTGTCCTTAAAGCATCTCCATACTCAGGTGGCAGATTCCACTACCTCAATTATGCCTGCCAATCCATACCACCTACAAGAGGACTGCCATCCTGGTATTTCCCCATTGACATCATTGGCTTAGGTGTCCTCACCCTGGTTACAAATTTTACTATCCACTATATGAATCCATGCTGCTGCCACTACCCCACCAGCCCTATGAGGATATCCCACCATATCAAAATTTCCTCTGCCAACACTCTCCCCTCATCCAACTTTGCTTCAGTCATTGGTCTTTTTTCCCATATCACAGACACCATTTCTCTTTCCAAACTCATCCTCAGTGCTGTTGTGTCCTGCTGACTATGCCAATTGTTGCTAAAATTCTGTCTGGGGGGCACAAATGCCATTCTTCCCCCTCCTCCCACCATCTTTACAACAAATGAGGTGTAATTTCTCCAAACTACAGTTTGGGAAACTATAGAGTTTATTGGGCTTCCCTACAGAGCAATGAGTGAGGGGTTACTTACAAGAGTGTGGGTGTTATGGACTGTCTTTCCAGTAGCTGTCCAAAATGATGAGGGTGCATGCTTCATGACATTTTCCACTTAGGTACCCTTAGTCCCTCCCCCTGGTACAACTTGGGCCAACTGATTGGGAGGTGTGGCTGTTTCTCCTGACCCCTCCTTTCTTAGAGAGCATCAACAGTCCGGTTTGTTCGTTATGATCCTAAACAAGTGGGTGCAACTAAGCTTGATTTACATCAAGCATCATTTACATATCCATTCAGGAACTCCATGTGGGAAATCCAACCAAACTATACATTACCTGGCCTTCACAGTCTTCTGGAATCTTGGGCTAACCACATGACCCTATACTTTGCATGCCTTAAAAAACCCAGCATCACTTAGGAGACAGTGCCAATTTCTGCTGCCAGCTTCCAATGTGCCTAAAGTCCCTAAAACTACAGCTACAGTGGCCTCTAAGTGCCTCATCTGCAGAACTTCAGAAGGTCCCTAGTATGATCCAAGTCTACAGGATACCCTGGGTGCTCTCCTCATTCACCTGTTTTCAAGTGAAACTCACTTAAATGGGTTTACACAGTTAGTTACACTCTGGAGCACTTCAGTGTATATAGTCTTGTCCTCAAGGTAATTTTTCACTGCAATAAATGGTTCTTCCATAATTATGCTAATGTCTTTAACAGTTACAGCCACTTTGTAGTCATTCATCCTGTTTACAACTTTAAGACCTTCAACCTCCTTTCCTAGACACACTGCACACTTTCACAGATTTCTGCTCTATTTTTGCTTTGAATTCTCATGAAACCTTGTCAAATACAATGTGCCATATGCATTCAATAGCCTAAATGCTATGCTGTCTTGAAGCTTCATCTGCCGAAAAACTTAGTCCATTTCTTTTGAATTTAGCCTTCCTTATGTTCTCTGAACATGGGTAGAGTGCAGCTGGCTTCCTGGTCAGAATATAAGCCATTCCTTGTAGTCTTCCTTTCCTTCACTGTCTTGCATGTCTCTTGACATTCTGGCCTTACAAATTACAGGAGCAGCGTATTATGATTGCTTGTAGATTCTAGGGATTTTCTAGCTTTCAGCCCCAAACTCTTCAACAAGTTTTCAAGTGAAACTCACTCAAATGGGTTTACATAGTTACATCCTGGAGCACTTCAGGATTCTTCCTGCAGATCAGTTCCAAAGGCCTGTGAACCTCATGACAAGTGTATCACTGAAAAACAATGGCCCTACTTCTCAGCACTAGTTTAGTTACTGCAGTAGGTACCTTTCTCATTAATGTAACCAGATATATGACAAAAAGCACTTGAGGGAGGAAGGACTTCTTTGGAGTAATGGTTTGAGGGTACTGTCCATTACAGCGGAGAAAGTAAGTGGTTCTGTGGTCCCAGGAGCATGGAACAGCAGGTTATATCATATTAGTAGGCAGGAGGGTAAGGGAGAGAGGGGCAGAGAATGAAAGAAAGAAGATTAGAACCAGGACCAGGACATTCCTTTCAGCTAGCCCCCTGCAAATATTTCACAGGCTCCTGAAATAATTCTGCTGTTAACCAGAAATTTAAGGTTGTCCCAACAGACTTGCCACATGTTACCAGTGAAGTCAGGGTCTCTTCAAGAACAAACTAAAAAGGAAGACTGAGGATAATTTTATGAGTTCAAAGAAAAAACCCCAGGGCAAGCAAGCTATAAATCTCAGCAGCTGCTGAGGGGAAGAAGTTGAAAAGAAAAAGAAAAGGCCCTATCATTTGAGCTGGCATGGAGGTCAGCTGCATGACATAGAAGCAGCCACATGGTGGGAAGAGGAGCTTCAGACTAAGAAAGCCCAAAATGTTAGGCTCTGACCAGCATCTGAAAGAAAAAGACAAGAAAATGCAGGCAGACCCAACAGAATCTAACAGTGGCTCTGGAGGGACTACACTGAGGGCAGGAATTCTGAGAAGAAAAAGTCCATTATCTCATTAAGAGGATAATTACTCCTTCTATCGCTTTAGCATAGGGTAATGTGAACCTACCTTCTTGAAGGATGGGCCTTTGGCCTAACTGGATTAATTTTAAGGGAGAAGACAGCACCCAGAGGTATACTCCATTTTTCACTTCAACACTACCAAATGCAACCAAGTAACCAAACTTAAGACCCTGTGAGGAGCAGTTCACATCCAAACCACAACAGTTGCCCTTGAGGGTTTGGGTTTATTCTTCCTATCAATAAAGATGTAGTAAATAGTCTTACAAATGGAACTTTTGTAACTTTTGCAGATATGGATTTTTTTTTGTAATTTTTCTCTTTCTTTTGAAAAATACAGCAGAGAGAGGAGGGGATATGTCTCAGTTCATCACCATGGGAACCTGATGGGGTTCCTGAAGGCAGAGGTGAGAAAGTACTGATGTGCCATACAAATGAAGCTCCAAGAAGTTTCTCATTGTTGTGATAGTCCACAATTTTCCTCTTACAGTTTGTCAAATTTGTTCCTGAAGTGGTCTTGTTACTTTATGGTTCCAGTGTCTTCTGTTCCAAGTGAGAGCTCAGCTGGATCTCCCAGTATTTACCTTTCTACAGATTTGAGGATGAGAATTTGCAAAGAAAATTTAGTTGCCTTGTATGGCTCCAATGAAAAATTATTGGTTTTATTTATTCCTCTTTTTTCTTGTTGTAAGGACAAGCTCTTTATACCTTGGAGTAGGAACTCAAAATTTACATGCAGAAAATAAATAAATAAAATATATATGCTCTGGAAATTATTTACTAATGTCTTCCAGCTGTATTCAACTCCAGTTAATTCTTAAGGGAGTAGTCACAGTGTTAAGACATAAACTTCATATTAATCATCCAAAATGTAGAAGGTGAAACCTCTAATTTTTAGCAAAGTAAATATAAGAAATGAGGATAAATGGGCAGGAATAAACTGTTTTCAGCTTTTCGTACTAACACTTTTAAAGAAAACATATTTTAAAAAATTCCTAAAGCAATTCTGTACCCTTATCAAGGTTATTTAAGAAAAAAAGAACATGTTGAGACAGCAAAGATGGCTTAGTGATTAAGAGCACTGGCTACTGTTGCAGAGGGCCCGGTTTGTTTCCAAGTACCCACATGGTGCCCAATGGTTGTCTGTAGCTCAACTTCAGTGTATCTGACACTATCTTCTGGCCTTCATTTTACAACGCAGGTGCACTTACATACACGCAGGCAAAACACACTTACACATAAAATAAAAATGAATAAGTGAACATGTTAATAACTCTAGGGGTATATACAGGTTAAGCTATTGCGGAAAGTATAATGAAATACAATAGCTACAACATACATATGTTCATAATGCTTTGATGTTATTTGAGTAGAATTTCAATACTAATTGATTAATTTCCTTCACTGTGCGATTATAAGATTGAAGATACTTTAATAAATCCACAAATAATGCACACTTGGGACTAGTGAAAGGTATAAGTGTAAACACATTAGTATGATAATGACAATGGCTACTTGTGCTAAGATAGTGTGAACCTTTGTTCCATTCTTTGTTCTGCATGTTAGCTAATTTACATTTAGAAAAATTCAGTAAAGATAACTCAGCAAATTTGTGTGATATGCAGGAACATTTTCTCCAAAAATATTTATAGATCTAATTAATGTGAAAACAAGTTACTGTATTTCACTAGACTTAAATATACTGAGCCACAAACATAATAAATGTATAATAGTATTAAGGATGATAGAAACATTATAGCATAGTACTTTCTAGATCGTAAATGACATAAATGCTTACAAATCTGCCCCCCTCATGTTTTATGTTAAGAATAGCCACAAAAATACATTATCAATTTTTAAATTTTTATCTGAAACTTAAAACTCAGCATTATTTACATATCACAAATGAAACCACTCCAGCCAGCATTCCTATATAAGAGTTGTTATCTTGACTTGAACTCGTATTCAGTATTCACACACTGGATAGATCTATCTATGAAGATTGAGATATGGGGCTTTACAATTTTAGCAGAAAGCCTTTGTTTGTTTGGTCTTTTTGAGACAGGGTCTCCCTGTGTCCTTAACTGGCCTGGAACTTGCTATGTAGATCAGGTTGGCCTCAATCTTACAGATACCTGCTGGCCTCTGCCTCCCAAATGCTGGGATTAAAGGCATATGCCACCATGCCTGGCAGAAAGTCCTTTTCAGTTTATTAACTGCCTCCAAAGTACTTTTAACTACTCAGATGTAACATTTCACATATTTTAACCAGGGGACCTGAGTTGGTCTAAACTGAAGCGAAGTACTTTTGGATTGAGTCTGTGGTTTTTAATGAAACAAATGAATGCATGTTTTATGGAGCTATTCACTGGAATATTTTGTTATTTTTTCTTAACACAGTTCTTTCTCTAAGTTTGGGTCCTTAACATACTTGGCTGTCCTTGGAGGGCTCAGTTTTAGAATCAGGCAGACCCAGAGTAAACTCCAGTTCTACAACTTACAAGTTGAAGGAATTTGGGTCAGTCAATGCACTTCTTTGCACTTGTGTATTTGAAATGAGAGAGAGAGAGAGAGAGAGAGAGAGAGAGAGAGAGAGAGAGAGGATGCTCACTAGAGAGATGGCTCAGTCATTAAAAGCATGTTACAGAGGACCCAGATTTGGTTCCCAGCACCCACATGACAATTTACAACTGGCTATAAGCCCAGTTCCAGGAGACTTGATGCCTTTTTCCAATCTTCACAGGCACTGCATGCATATGATGCACTTATATACATGAAAGGCAAGTGTTCATACATATAAAATTAAAATAATTAATAAATATTAAAAATAAAAACAACAAAATAGGGACTTGAGGATGCAGCTCAGTGGTAGAATACTTAACTAACATGCATGAAGCCCTGGATTCACCCTGGATTCTACCCTAAAGTGTCTCCAAATATAAACAAAAAACATGTCTGTCAGTTAACATTTTGTCAGGTTATCAGAGCTACTAGGAGCTACTCATAGGTTGTTTGAAAGCTTTCAATAGATTAAGTCAGAACTGCATAGAATAATTTTTCTTTTGTTTAACTCAGTCAACTAATTAGGCACCGAAATTAAACCTGGGAGGAAATCTTTTCAATGTAATATAACCTAATCAAAGGTGGCAGCCCATCTCCTCTGCCCCTTTCTATTGGGAACAAGTTTACAGGGTACTCTTGGGGAGATAAGTTACTGAAGGTTATAAGTTACTGAGGGTTGCTAAAGTATTTACTGTACTCAAGGGTTAAGTGACTTACGAGAGATCATACTTAAACCCTCTAATCCCAAAATTCTCTTTCTAAAAATAAATATGAAAGAAATAATGATCTGAACATCACATGAATTCATCTCTTTATGAAGTCAAAAATTAGAAGCAACATAAATGTTCAAAAGCAGCAAATGGCTAAGTAAATTACAGTTTATTTATGCTATAATGGCTTATGACACCATCATTATATCATGTTAGATAA
>NW_008342018.1:10194834-10203053 GCF_000622305.1 Nannospalax galili | reverse complement strand
TATATATATATATATATGTACTGAAATCATGTAATATAATATAAGCACTTCTTTCATTCTATCACATGTCCCTTGCCTCTTTTTGGCTGAGGTGGGGCAGGGAGGCCAAGTCCATAATCACACTGCATCATTTCAGTCCTGTTATACTATCTCCCAGGTGTGATAATAGAAAATTGCCTGACTTAACTATTTAATTCCACTTCAGTTTAGTGTCGATAACATGGGAACTTGTACAAGGTTACTAAGAGAATTCAGAAGATGATACATTAAAAAAACATGGGGGGAAGGTGCATGACCATATGGAAATAGAGTCTCCTAGGACCTTGTTTATATGGAGCAACAGAATAGTGTCAGCAAGCACAAGACCCATGCAAACTAAAACAGACGAAAATCCAACACAGAGCTGTGGAAAGAAGCAGCAGGCCTCAATCTTAGCCCAAGAACTATGGGCAGCTGATTTTTGCTGGGTGAGGAAGAGCTAATCTTTTTAAAGGAGGAAACTCTAGATAGGCTGACTGGACCTCAGTGGATAAACTTGCACTGAGGGACCTTCGGGGATGCTAACCAGACTTGATAGACCTTACTACAAATGACAGAACGCATGAAATTCAGTGTGTGAGGGGGTACATCGGGGGGTGTCAGTGGGGAGGGGGGTATAAAGATTATTAAGATGTTCTGTATGAAATACAAAAAATTCAATAAAAACCTTTACAAAAAAAGTAGGTCTAACTATGTTCCTTTACTAATCATTAAATCATAAAGTAACCAAAAAATATATGAAGGAACTGGATTAAGCTCACAAATGATAGAAAGATGGAGAACATCTGAAAGATATGTCACATGGTTTATAAGTTAAGCTGGGGGTATATCTCAATGTTGGCCTAGCACATGTGAGGCCCTGAGTTCCATCCTTACCATTGCCAAAAATATTAACAATTCAATAAGAATCCAGTTTAGTCAGTCAGTAGAAAATATTGTCCTAAAGTTTGCAACACAAAGCAAATCACTTATGTCATTACTTTATGTTCAATGTAAGACAGAGAAAAATTAGGTCAAAAAGAAAAATTGATGTGAGAAACAATTAGTCTTGCTTGATATGGAATAATCACTGAAAAATAAGATGAAGACGTTCTAAATGTGAATGTGGTACTCATTTTAAAAGCAAATCAAAATTTATTTAGAAAATATGAATCTGTAGTTATCAGTATAGAGCATGGGCCCATTTGTAATAATAAGCTCAAAAGAAAGCTCAAATTAGTAGGACCTAGAAGTGTTTAATTTTCATCTGGAGAAAGAATTTGAATTATAACCCAAATTCATTGCTTGACCAACTATGTCTCACCATCACCAACATTGAAAGAAGATAATCACTAGATATTGGCATTTTCATGAGTGCAAATTTCCAGTTTAATGAAGTATATTAGTTTCTGAGAGAGAAACAAAAAGAGCAAATTCAAGCCTGGAAACTCCTACTGAGAATGGTCTTGATGGGGCCATCTGCCCATGTTCTAGTGGAGCATCAAGAGATCTTTGGGTGCTGTGCATTGTAAAATGCACAGAATTATGAAAACTAAGAACATTTTCTTTTACTTGTGCTATTAGATTGCCTTGAAACTTGCTAAATTAGTTGTATGCATATATGAGCTACTACAATGGAGTTTTGCACTAGACAAGAGATATTATATATCATCTTGTGATGGAACAAAGAAAAGTATAGATTATGGCCGAAGAGGGTGTGAATAAGGATCTAGTACTGTCAGTAGGTGGAAAAAATTATAAAGGCAGTAGGGAAATTCTTGTTTAATTATGGTAGTAAGATTCTTACTGAGGAAAAATGGAGTGTTTCTGTTTGAGGGTGAGGAGCTTGGTCAGATATTAAGGGCAGAGGATTCTGCCTAACCTGAGTTTACAGGTTAGGGGTTCCTGGTAAATTGTACTCTTGAGAACATGCCAAATGTTGGAGCCTGGTAGGGCTTAAAGGAGACTTGTCAAGTTTAATAAAGGAAATAATCTATGTTGCAACATTTTTAAATGACCAACTAATGTTATGAAATAGAGCCAAGCATTAAAAGCAATCTTTTCTATACTCATCACAAAAATCAGTAGAGAGGCTAAGGCGATGCAGTGGACACAGCATCTGCTATTCAAGGATAAGATCTGTTTTCAGATCTCCAGTGCCCACATAAAAGTTCTGCTAACACATCTCTGGGAAGGTGGAGATAAGTGGACCCTGGTGCTTGCCGGTCAGCCAGCCCCAAGCCAGTAAGAGACCCTGCCTCAAAAAACAACGTGGATGGCACCTGAGGAGAAACAATTTGCAAAGTGGTGCTCTGATCTACATATGTATACACACACATGCATCCACACATGAACACATGCAAATCAGTAGAGAGAGTCATAAGGGTAAAACAGTAGATCACCTCTGAGACAAAGCACTCATTAGGTGCCAAAATAACTTACACAGATACTAGAGTATTAGAGAAATGTTCACAAATAGCAAAATACCATTTTCAAATTAAATTAGTGTTTCAAAGTTGACAGATTCCTGCTGTGCTAAGACTTTATGCATGTGAACATATTCTGGTCAGAAAAAGGCAGTGGAAGTTTTGTTCTTGTTGACATAAGCAATCTTTACAAATCCAACAATAAAACTCTTTTTTTTCTTCTTCTTTATATTCTGAGTAAATTACATTGGTTGTTTAGTGGGTATGTGAATGTTATGAAGTGTTCTCTCTACTTCCTTCCTCCCTCCTCAGTCTCACTCTCCTTTATCAGTTTTTGATCCTAAAAGTAGATGTCCTGGCTACAAATATCTAATATAAATTATGTTTAAAATATAATCCAAAAATAAATGGCTTTGACATGCATTCTGAATTTGGACAGAATTAAGAATATATTATGAGCATAGGATCTGAGGAGATGTAGCACACACCTGAGGTCAGCATGGATGCTCTAGTCTTGTACGTTCCAGGAACACATCTGAGGCAGAAGCAGTCATGATTCTCTGTAAATTAATAATGTGAAACTAGAGGATATGACCCTTACGTCATCTAAAATTCTGTGTAGTATAAAAGATCATTAAAAATCATAATGTGGCTTAGACAAAATGTAGTACTAAAAATCTCTTACATTGGAAAAAGAAATTGAGAAATGACACAAATGAAAGCCCTTATACAAAATTGACCCTTATCTAGGAAGCAACCCCAATATTCTCAATTAATCTCTTCTTGATATGTTTTAATGTTTATACATGTACCAAGTATGGAACCTAGCACACTGTTGTAACCATACCTGATAAATTGGCATCCCTCAGTATACCAGGAAGATCTCACAGCAGTCTTCACACAGTGTCAGCACTTGACAATGATCTTATCAGTTATGACAATACATCGTTTCATGAATAAGTGAATAAATGGATCATTTAATCATGCCAAACTCAGAAAAGCACCATCTGGAAACAAGCCACATCAATCTCTCTCCCAGTCCTGTTACCTTTTTTGGAAAACAGTTAATTAAATATTTATTTAATTTTGTTGACTTTCTTATCCTGACAGTATGTATTTTATGCATATGCTTCTTTATTAAAGATGTATTTACACATGGGATATATAAGAAATTGTCACTAATTACATTATTGTAGAGTCAAATATTATGGTTTATTACCCAGAAAGTGTTTCATCTAACCTTGGATCTTCTGTTCACATTTCTAAGAGATTGTTTTCTGCATCTTGTTTATAAGGAAGAAAATCCTTGAAGGAAGACAGATAAAATCATTAATAATTTTTGAAACTATTTATAGTCTATGAATAAGTTGGAAAAAAATTTGGATTCATTGTAGTTATATAAAATATAGCTACAGGGAATGTGACTTTTATATATTTTAATTCATAGGAAAGAAAAAAAAATAGGTAATAAAAACAATCCTTGTGTTTATAAAATCTTTTCTGTTTTACAAGGCACTTTAATTCTTGGTCTTTGTAAGAATTCAGATTTTGTCAAGATATCAACAAAGCTTTGGTACATTAAATAAATGAATATCATGCATGAGAATTATAGATGACAGAATTAAACCTACAACTCAACTCCTGAATTACAAAAGGCTTCCTTTTGCTCCATGCTTCTGTATATTTTTGTTACACACTGTGGCCTGAATTCTCTCTGGGTCTCCTACATGATCAGACAAATCATATAATATATTTTATGTGTATTTATTAACTTACAAAGGAATGAGTACCCAGTGCCTAGCCCCGTACAGTGCCTCAGAGCCTGCCTTATTAGACCATGCCACACCCATAACTCCACTCATGCTTCTGGGGCCAGCAATCGCCCCAGGTCCGTTAAAAGTCAGTCCATTCTGTCTTTCAGCTGTTGTGTGTGGCGTTCCTGTGGCTCCTGTGCTTCCCTAAGGCTCGTGGCTTCCCCACAGCTTGCAGCTTCTCAGCTGGGCTTAAGGCTTCGGTTCAAGATGGCTCCCAGCCACACCCCCATAGTCCACACTCTGCAGCAGGCCCCACCCATTGGAGGAACTAGCCAATTGGGAGACATTCCACTCCTTTCCTCTGCTCTTACAATCTTTCAGTCCATCTTCTGCTAAAGTCCCTGATCCTTGGAGGGGGTGATATATGTAGGCTAATCTCTCTTTTTTCATGATGAGAGAGTGGCTTCTTAGGCCTCCCCATTAGTTTTCTTTAGGCCATGGCCACTGATCTATCTCAGTGGTGTTTCTTCTACTATAAAGACAAATGGAAGGAAGTAGACACATTTAACAAAAAAGAATGTAAATACAAATGCCTAGAAGATATCCCAATAGGTATACTATATTCATTAAACAATATACTCATGATGGCTTCTCCACTAGGGCCTGTAGCCTTTCTCAACAAAAGGTGTTGGCCTGGTCTACAGCAGCAGATGTGTGTTCCACCCCTAGGACCAGGCCTTATCCAATTAGAAATTTGTCAACTGTACATATGTAGTCGAGCCATTATTGCACTTGTAGGTATTACTTGGCATGTCCGTAGTGTACAGCATGCAGGGTCTACTGTTGGGTAGACTTATAGGGGATCCTTTCTTCCCCATCCATCTATATAGAGCCTTCTGGCAATATGAACGTCATCCATCCAGTGGCATGGAATTTTTGGCTTAGTCTCAGTTCCATCTCTTCTTCTTCACCCACGCTCACAACACACAGTGTCCTCAGCAACATGGCCTCACCAACTTTCTAGTGTACAACCAACATTAATGGCAATAGCCTTGGTGAATTGGAGGGCTTCTTGGAGCTCTCTCTGACCAACAGCTCATATGGGGGGCAACCCATCCCTTGTACTGTAGATTTTCTTAACAGTTGTCTACAGCTGACCTTTACTTCTTCAGATATCTTTCAAATGGGTTTCACATCGGTAAAACATTTGAAGGAACATTAACATTAAATATTAAATCACTCTTAGATTCTTGATACACTTACAGGTGTTGGCTCCAGTTTCCTGACCTTGCACTGGGCTAAGGAGGCAGGGGGCTTCTCCTGTCCCCCCTGCACTTGTTGGTTCTCTGAGTCAGACAGGCTGTGGGTATGCCTCCTGACTGTATCCACATCTGTCATTTTCCCATTTACCACACCAGGTTGCTGGGGGAGAATTTGGTGGGAAAACCTGCTTCCACCCCTAGTATAGCCTTTATTGTTGAGGAACCCTGCTGTTAGGGTTGCAGTTTTTCCATGTCTAGATAGCCCTGAGAGGCTCAGCGCCTGATGGAGAGACTCCCCTTTTCAGCAGGGGGCCTCCTCCTCTCTTCCTGGCTCACTTTGAAAGTGCAAGCACGGATGCCTGACCTTATTTGGAACATGACCTTTGGCATAGTTACCTGCAATAAAACCCCCAGGTTTTTTCTATATGACAATTAGGCATTGCCCTATAGCTGGATGATAGGATCCCACTGCCACATGTAAATAAAGCATACTATGAGCACCTATCAACTGAGGCTTTTGCTACTGCCTCCACACTATAAATTCTCTAGTTTTCCCACTAATAAACGGAGCTGTATCACTGTCTGGAGCTGAGCTGTTCTTACTGCCTGGAGCTGTGTCATTGCTGTTTCACTGCACAAGGGACCAGCCTGGGATCAGTCTCCCCAGAAGAGTTGTCTTCTGTCAGCACTCACTGGCCATCCTGACCATGTTCACCACTTCTGTTCTCCCTGCCCTGCCCGCGTGGATTGGGGGGCCAATGACCCGCGAGCACAGGGAGAGCCTCCCGCAGCTGGCCTGAGCCTCCCACAGCTTGGCACAGAGCCCACCTGCAGCCGCCTGCAGAGCCCTCCTGAGCCTGCTGCAGAGAGAGAGAGAGCCGCCCTGCACTTTATCAGAAGAGAAATGCATCTTATTTAATCTGTGGGGATTCTTAACCACTCCTTGTACAGTTGTTATTCTTTGAATGTCTTTTGTAAACTGTTCTTCTGTTTTTAAAGCCTTCCAGAAACGCCTTAGTACTGAATTTGGTTTTCTATCATTTTTTTCTCTGGGGATTTGGGCTTGACATAAGTCTTGCCACATTTGTCTTCGAGTAACCCAAGTGGACCATTTCCCCGTCCAGTGTTTTTTCTGTCTCTTATAGGGTGTTCTGTTATCTCACAGACACATTTCACATGCTGGTCAGAATCACTTAGATTTGCCAAAGCCTCTCTCACTTTACAAAGATCCTGTCCCATCAAAGGGCTTAAAGCCCCATACCATTCTCGAGGTCCCAGTTGAATTAAGGTTTCTTTCCTATCACTGGTGAACACAGTTTCATCTGGCCCAGTAAACTGGACATCATATATTGCTTTTCTCATCCCTAGTTTTCTCAGTAATGCCTGCCCCTCCTTTATAGTTCTCCAGCCCCTGCTAATCATGTTAGTCTTCCTTGGTGACAACCATGTATCTTTAATGCCTTCAACCAGCCATCCCACTAAGGATTGCTCCCCCCTGCATTGGCCTAGGTTGAACAGCCTATATCATAAGGACAGATGGGTGGTTCTATAACTCAGCTGTGAAGCTTCTGAAGGACTTAGACTGATGTCATTTTCTCCCATTTCCCATACTCTCACAAGCCCCGTGGCCAGGGGCTCTCTGCTTGCTTGCTTGTAAGTTTTTCCTAGTTTTAACAGTTCTAGCATGGAATATTTCCTAGCTATAGTACAGTTAGCTTTTTTTTTTTTTTTCCCTTTTTACTATTATTGGACTTTAAACAAGTCAGAGTGTCCCACCTTTTTTCTCTCTCCAGCTCTATAACTGGGTCTTCCAGTGCAGCCTTTTCAGCTTCTCCTGCCTGGGGCATATCTTTTATGATGCAAAGTGGCCTCTCTCTTTCTCCAGGCACTTCCTTTGAGTCTACAGAAGGTAAGAGATTTTTCTAGCCTTTGGGTAACTTTTAAGAAATATTCACATACCCACAACATATTCCCACATTTACAACACAGCTGTGGCCCCCGCTTTTGTGTGCCTGGCCTCTTTTTAGTAATCCATTGCAGAAACCATATCAGCACTGCAATTAGCGCTCTTCTAAAACACATTCTCAGTTTCATCATATCCTGTTGACTACACCAATTCTGTGGCCTGAATTCTCTCCTGCGTGATCAGACAAACCATATAATATATTTTATGTGTATTTATTAACTTACAAAGGAATGAGCACCCAGTGCCTAACCCTGTGCCGCGCCTCAGAGCCTGCCTTATCAGACCATGCCACGCCCATAATTCCACTCATGCCTCTGGGGCCATTGATCGCCCCAGGTTCATTAAAAGTCCATTCTGTCTTTCAGCTGTTGCACAAGGCGTTCCCATGGCTAGCGTGTTTCCCTATGGCTCATGGCTTCCCCATGGCTCGTAGATTCTCTGCCCTGGCTCAAGGCTTCCATTCCAAGATGGCTCCTAGCCACACCCCCATGGTCCACACTCTGTAGCAGGCCCTGCCCATTGGAGGAAGTAGCCAATCAGGAGACACACACCAATTTTGGTAAATATATTCATTCAAAGTACACATTTCCTGTGTACTACTGTCAATGATAATTCTGCTTTAGCTCCACCTTGTGAAAATGCTTGATTGCTCAAATGTTACATCTCCTAATTAGAAACCAATACAAATATAGAACAATATTACTGAAATTCACAATATTATGGCATTTGAAAATGAATTTGTCTTGATGGAGGATTCAATTTAGGTTAAATAATAACTACATTTATAAAATTA
>NW_008342018.1:10186997-10194553 GCF_000622305.1 Nannospalax galili | reverse complement strand
CTCAGGATTTACTAGGGTTAGCATGATAACTCATCAGCTACAGTTTGGCTTGCAGGAATTTGAGCAGAAAAGTTAATTAGAAATTATTTTATTTTATTTATTATTTATTTTTATTTTATGTGTATGAGTGTATTGTCTGCATGTATGTGAGTGAATCTATGTCATGCAATGACATGGAGGTCAGAAGAAGGCTTCGGATTCCCCTGGAACTGAAGTTAAGGACAGTTTGTAGCCACCACTGGGTGCTGGGGATTGAACCTGGGTCTTCTGGAAGAGCAGTCAGTACTCTTAACCACTGAGCCATTTCACCAGCCCCAGAAATAAATCTTAAATGGCTAAAAGCTGTGGCAAGTTCAGTCTGCCCTATGCACACAAGGCAACATGTGGTGGTCTTCGAAGAAAAGCCATTTCCTAAAACTGTTTACTTTTGTGTTGTTGAACT
The DNA here is from genome assembly GCF_000622305.1 of Nannospalax galili. Lineage (NCBI taxonomy): Eukaryota > Metazoa > Chordata > Mammalia > Rodentia > Spalacidae > Nannospalax > Nannospalax galili. The sequence goes on along the minus strand of NW_008342018.1, from coordinate 10,194,111 downwards.
CATATTAAAAATAACTGAGTAGTATTGATTTGGAGAGCCCAATAATTCAAAATGGTTAAAGGCAATATGAACACTTGGAAAGACAAATATTTTCTATTATTGTTTATTATCAAATTTAACTATAATGACTCAATTCTGGCAAATTGAAATGCAATTATAAGACCAATAGGATACTAGAACCATAAGTTAAACCTCTGGCAGAAGATAGTACTCAGTGATAGAATCAATATGGTATTCAAGATGGCATACAGTAATGTTGATTTGCCACGAGAAACAGGAAATTCTTTTACCTTTTAAAAATTAAAATAAAATGTCTCAATCTACTGATGTGCTTTTCATTACCTTTCAAACAAGAACTCTGAAGAATCCACACATTTTTAAAAAAATAACTGGCATACTCAATGCTTCATATGGGGAAATCTGCCACTGGCAGGCAGGAGGAACCCACAGCTAGAAAATGCTTGTACTTAGTAATACTTAAATTGCCATAGCAACAATTTTATACATTGTTGTCACATTTATCCTGTGTTTAAAGTTTCCTTTAACGTAATAAATTATTTATTCTAATATCAAAGTTGTTTCCATATTTTTCCAAAAACAAATTTTTAAGCTGAAAGAAACAGTAGCAGACTAACATACCTTTGATAGAAAATAATTGTATTGTCTTTATGGAGTCTATTTAACAGTGTTGTGCATTGACTACTTTTCTCCATGAATCTGTACATGCTTTCATTCAGAGTGACTGATTTTTGAGGAAAAAGTAGAAAGCTATAAATTTAATTCAAAGAGTAAAGTTGTGATGAGGAACAACTTGAAGGCAAAAGAAAATCTATTAATGGCTAATGGTGCCCAGCTTTGGTCTGTCTTCTTTCTTCTCTTCTTTTTTTTAATTGATATGAAAGTTCTTTTATAGCCAACCACAACATAAGAATAATGACTAATTGGTTTTCTGCTCAGAGATTTATCCTTACTTGGCAACCAAGGAAGCAAAAATATCAAAAATCTACCAAATACAGATTTTAAGAAAATGTAAAAATCTAATAAACTTGTTAAAGAGTGAATATTATTTTCTTTTAGTTCTGGTCAGTATGATGATGATCACTTAATAAATATTGAAAACATTAAATGCAAAAAAAATTCTGGAATTAAAATACCACCTTGTGAGTCTATAAAAAACTACAGTTCTAGAAGATGAAACAAAGATACATAAAGATGATATCAATATTTCCATGCACATATCCCATTTTAACCACCCGACGTGTCCAACATACAGATTCTTGCCCTGTGAAAGCACATCTTTTGTACCCCAGTGGATACTGGACTGCAGCACCCAAACCTTTAAAAGCAAAGCCTTGGTGACCAGCTGTTTCTGCTGGAACCTTAAGATGGTCCTTGGCTGGCAATTGTCCTTGGAATTGCCTCAGCTGGAGACAACTGCCTCTTCAAACCTTCCAGCCAACAACTAATGAGAGCTCTCATCACAAGGTGGAAAGACTCCCACATCCTAATGCTGAACCAATCTGAAGGACCTGCAGCTTCACAGCAGCTGTGGGTGGTGACGGCTTTTACAGGTTCTTCACCACAAAGTCTCTCCTCTTCATAGTCATGTTATAGCTCCCTCTGAGGAGCACTGATTTGCTTCTCAGAATGCTTATCTGGATCATTTAAATACTATACTGCTTCAAAGCAGCACAGGAGCCTCTCAAATAGTTATCCATTCCTTGGCTTTGTGATTCTTTTGTTTTATATTTTACTACAACATATACTATAAAAAAAAAATCCCTGCTGCCTTGCTATTAGTATTCTTTCGTCAGTAGCCTGTTAAAGATACATATGAGAGAGATTAGGATTTACAAGGCCACTAACAACCACCTTTATATTTGTGCCTCCCTAGATATTTAGTTCAATGGTCTTCACTGGAAACCTTGAGGCTCACATAGTGTCATTCCCCATTTGCCTGCCTCCCAACCCCTAAGCTTCTTAAAACATTTCTTAGAGCTAGTGAACACACTCAGCTTTTGTCTTTCTGTGAAGGCTTTAACTTTTGTTCTTGAAGACTTTTTTAAGGGACTATAAATTGTAGATAGCTTTTCCTTTTAGTATGCTAAAGGTGTGGATTCACCAGCATCTGCTCCTTGTTAACCATGAAGAAACTTGATTACATTCCTTCTGTTCTTACAGGCCTGAAATGCACTTCCCTTTGCCTAGCTTCTTTTGAGGTTTCTGCCTCTTGGGTTTCAGCAGCTTGACTGACAGGTGCTTAGCCTTTGGCTGAGGTTGCTTTGATTGAGATCTACCAGGGTTTTGTTGATCTCTTTTACCAAGGTTTGAAAAGTCTCAATTACTATCTCTCAGAATGCTCCATAGGCTGAAACAAGATGTTGATGACATGATAGTGTGTATGTGTATGTATGTAATAAATGTGTAGATGCATACGTTTGTGTATGTGCATGTGTGTGTGTGTGATATGTGCAGATGTATATAGCCATACGTGCACACACAGAAACTAGTGCTGAATGTTTGATGTCCTGTTTCATCCCTTTCTACCTTATTCTCTTGTGACCAGTTCTCTTTCTGTCCTGGTCTGCGATGCATCCATCATCATCTCTCAACAGTTCTGTAGTTCTGCAGAGGGAAAGAATACCTGTGGTTCTTTTATTCCTGTAAAGGGACCTCACTTATTGGATTTCAGTTTGTGTGTGTGTGTGTGTGTGTGTGTGTGCGTGTGTGTGTGTGATGCCATAGTACATGGAGGTCAGAGAACAATTTGTGGGAGTCAGTTCTCTCCTTCTGCCCTGTGGGTTTCAGGGATCAACCCAGGTGGTGAGGCTTCCATTTTACTGGCCCCTAAACTTAATATTTTGACGTTTATTTTTGCCTTTTTGGGGATACAGGTCTGAACATGAGACTCTTGTGATTTTATTTTACACACAGAGAGCTTGTTTTGTATTGTGTTTCTGAATTATTTAAAAATATTTTATTTATTATTTTTATTTTATGTGTATGAGTGTTATGCCTGCATGTAGGTAAGTGCGCCCATGTCGTGCAATGCCTGCAGAGGACAGAAGAGGCTGTTGGATCCCCTGGAACTGGAGCTACAGACAGTTGTTAGCTGCTGTGTAGGTGCTAGGATTCGAACCTGGGTCTTCTGCAAGAACAGTCAGTATTCTTAACCACTAAGCAATCTCTCCAGCCCCAATATTTTATTTTAATATTTTTTTTGTGTGTATGAGTGTATTATCTTCATGTAGGTAGGTGCACCCTTTTTGTGCAAAGCCCCTGGAGGTCAGAAGAGGGCATCAGATCCCCTGGAAGGGGAATTACAGATGGTTGTTACCTACTATGTGGGTGTTGGGAATCAAACCCAGGTCCTATGCAAGAGAAACCTGTGCTCTTAACCACTGAGCCATCTCTCCAGCCCAGAAACATTAATTCTTAAATCTTGGGAAATGATTTTTTCACTCAAGGGGACTACTACCAACAATAATTGCTGTCACTGAATAAAGTTTATAATGAATCAATCAATATTCATATAAAGTATGTTTATATTTGTGAAAGATCACAAAAAATTATTTTGCTACATATTTTACGGAAATATTCTGGAATAGAATAAACCTAAAAATTAATTGATGTGATTCCAAATCATGCTGAAATAAACAGGTGTTGTATTGTGTGTCTGTTGGCAATAAAGTTATGCACTCAAGTGTATAACCTACACCAATATCACTCACTTAACATCTTTAGCAGTCAATTTCCTTGTACTTAACTAATTCTCATAAAAAGCAATGTCATCTGCCAAATTTTGTAGTTACATCAGGCATATACTATCACAAACTATGCCCTCATTTAGCATGAAAGTTATCAAACTCTCTAAAGGTCACAGTGAGACACAGTATCCAAGTAACAAAACTTCTATCATGGCCAAAGTAATTTTTATCTTACCTTCATTAGCATGGATGTGATAGTACCTCTACATCTGTAGCCTGAAAATTACTCATTCCTCCAAAAAGAGTGTCCCTACAGAGAGTAAGCCAACCAGGGATGAGATGAGGAGCACCCTGGGAAGAGGGGTAGAGCTGCAGCCACATGGAGAGTGAACAAACAGAGAGTTAGCCACGGCCATATTGGAACTCAGAGAGCAAAGTATTTGCAGTGACCAGAAAGCAAGAGGCTAAGCTCTAAAAGCTGGCAGAAACTGTGACAAGTGTGAGTGAGCCAGCTTGCATGACCCTGTGCAAACTCTGTAGGGTGAGTTGGCATGTACAGATAGGAGATGAGGCACTCAAACTGTGGGTGTGGTGTGTGAAAGCCGATGGACGCTACGGGTAGGCCTTGAATAGTGCATGGGTTATGGGAAGCCATTTTTTGTAAGTCACCCCCGCCCCAAATGTCATATAAACTATGAAAAACCCAAAATAGAAATGCATTAGATCAGTTTTATTAACCAGCGTCAGAACCGGAAGACCTGGTGACTGAGGGCCAGTCTCCCGCAGGGCAGGAAGGGAAAAATTTAGTGCAACAAATTGGTGTAGTCAGTAGGATAGATAAACTGCAGGAGTCCAGAAAAACATGGGGATCTGGGCCTGGGAAAGCATCATGGTTCCAGCAGTATCTGGTGAGCAGATTGAAAGGGAGCCAGATTCAGATTCCCAAATCCAGAAGGGCAGAGATGGGTGCTGCAAGGAGTCCTATGAGATAACTTGACCCAATCTGGGAGAAGCTGGCAGGAACCCAGGGGAGAGAGTGGCCAAACCTCATATGAAAATCCAGAAGGGCAGAGATGGGTGCTGCAAGGAGTCCTATGAGATAACTTGAACCCAGGGGAGAGAGTGGCCAAACCTCATATGATCAAGGAGACTAGCTGTGCTCATGTGCACTATACAATGGATCATGAAATATATAATTAGGATGATGTGGGCCATGCAGACATGAATGGACTTAAAGGGGAAAAATCCTGGATCACAGCTGTGCTGTAAATGTGTGAAAATAGCTCAGTTGCTAAAAACATGGAGTCTGCCACCACATGTATCTGAAAACTCTTTAGAGATTATAGAGAGCCTGGAAAAAAAATCTTACAAGCAAAAGAGGAAATCAGAGAGGGGGCATGACCACTAATTTGCATAATAAAAGATTTGCCCAAGGCAGAGGATGCTGACAAGGCTAAGGAGTTAAGGCCTCAGAGCTTAAGAGAGAGGAAAAATGGAAGATGTTAACTTGTTGAAGGTTAGGGGACCAGGAGTCCAAAGACTTAGGTAAAAAGACAGATAGTAGTGAATAAGGAAACAACCTAGAAATAAAATTGCTAAAGCTTCCCCTCAGATTCAACCTTTGATACAAAAAGAGAAAAAAGTTAACAGGACTATAGCTAGGAGAAAATACTCAACACTGGAGCTATTGAAACTAGGAAAGACTTACAAGCAAGCAAAGAGCCCCTCACCATGTGGCTCATGTGGATATGGGACATGGGAGCAAATAATGTCAGTTTAAGTCCTTCAGAAGCTTCACAGCTAGTTATATAACCACCTATCTGTCCTTGTGACATAGGCTACTCAACCTAGGCCAATGCAGGGTGGAGCAGTCCTTAATGGGCTGGCTGGTGCAAGGCATTAAAGATACATGGTCATCACCAAGGGAAACTCCCATGATTAACAGAGCCTGGAGGACTATAAAGGAGGAACAGGCATTACTGAGAGAACTAGGTATGAGAAAGCAATATATGATGCCCAGTTCACTAGGCCAGATAAGACTGTGTTCACCAGAGATATAAAGGAAAGCTTAATTCAACTGGAAACTCAAGAGTTATATAGAGCTTTGATGGTTTTGCTAAGTCCTTTAATGGGGCAGAATATTTGTAAAGTGAGAAAGGCTTTAGCGAATCCTAGTGACTCAAACCAGCATGTAAAAAGGTCTGTAAAATAACACAACAACCTACGAGAGATGTAAAAAAGACCAGATAGAAGAAATGGTCCTTTTGGGTTACTTGAAGACAAATGTGGCAAGATTTATGTTGAGCCAAAATTCTCAAAGAAAAAATTGATAAAAAAATAAAATCACCAAATTTGGTACTAAGGAGTTTCTGGAAGGCTTTGAAACCTGAAGAAAAATTTATAAAAGACATTCAGAGGATAAAAACTGTCCCAGGCATGGTTAAGGATCCCCAAAGATTAAATAAGGTACATTTCTCTCCTGAAAAAGGCTATGCTAGGGGTGGAGGCAGTTTTTCCCACCAGGGCCTCCTCCAGCAGCTAGGTATGGTCAATAGAAAGGCTGTAGATATGGCTACAGCCAGGAGGAAGACCTAGAGCCTGCCTGGCTTAGGGGACCAACAGGTGCATCAGGGACAAGAGAGACTTTCTGCCCCCTTAGCCCGGTGCAGGGTCAGGCAACTGGTGCCAACATCCGTAAATGTATCAAGGATAAAAGAATACAAAGAGACTCCATGTAAGATCCCCAGAATGTGGAATGACTCCAAAAGGATAACTAAAGATAGTAAGAAACCAGATTAATGCCTCTTACCAATGCTATGGTATCTAACAAAGATTTATGGATAAGGTAGTTAATACAAATGGATAAAACCTTTCCATGCTGTGTTAGACCTTGTCTATGATTAGTTTAATATATGATCTTCACCTTTGAATATTTTACAGATGTGAAACCTGTTAGGTTTCCAAACAGCAGCAGTTTCCCCCCTCCCCAACAGGGACCTCACCTTGACCTTTGAAGTCAAGGGAAACAAACTCTGCTGAGAAGCAGCCTGCCTTTCCTCTGATCTCCAAAGATAAGATAAGCAGATTCTACCTGATAACCAGGGATTTTAGAAGCTGTTTTTCTCTCATCTTAAGAGGGAAAAAGTAAACACTTCCACACCCTAATCCTACCTGCTTCCCCCTCCCTGATTTCTCCCCCAAACATTCCCGCCTTCCACACACTAAAGCCCCCATATGTAAAGTCCCAGCTCACAACCCGTGGGCAGACATCTTTCCCTGACTCCCTTCCCTTCCCTGACAGCTTTTCCTTCCCTTCCCTTCCCTTCCCTTCCCTTCCCTTCCCTTCCCTTCCCTTCCCTGACATCATTCCCTTCCTTGACATCTTTCCCTTCCCCGAGGGAAAGGTG
>NW_008342018.1:10185841-10186831 GCF_000622305.1 Nannospalax galili | reverse complement strand
ACTCTCTTGTCATTACTGGCCTCTGCGAACACCACTAATTCAGCATTAAGGTACACTTCCATCCTCTATCTCTCTCCCCTCTCCTGTTCCATTCAGCTCTCTCTCCCTCTCTCTCCCCCTCCCTCTCTCTCCCTTCCCCTTCACTACTCTCCACCATTTCTCTTTTCATCTCCTTTCCAATCAAATTCGGTCACTCCCGGACCTCACTCACGGCCACTGGACAGGACTGGTTTCTGTGACCATTGAACTGCCCGGCACAGTTACTGTGCCTGTCCACGCCCACCTGGGAGTCTGACCTGCCTCCCCGTTTCACTCAAATCCTTTTCCCTACCTCAGCTCCCTTCCCTTCCTCACTCCTGCCATCTTTTGCTTTCCCCTAACATCTCATCTTCTCTCTCTCTCTCTTGCTCTCCCTCTCTCTCTTGCTCTCTCCCTCTCTCTCTCTCTCCTCTCCCTCCATTCGCTGGCTACTTTGAGCTTCATCTAGGCCTCTCCATTCTTCTCCATTCCCAGTCCATCTCGGCCTCCAGGCCCATTCTCTTACTGGCTGGTCACACACCACATTGCTGAACCTCTCCCAACTCATTTCTACTCGCTCGAAATCACACCGGTGTGTGGGAGGTTCCACCCTGCCTTTGACTACAGGACGCTGTGGTCACTGGCAGGGACACACACAACTCGTATCCCCCCCCCCAGTGACTGCAGGACGCTGCCCTAGGGTTTGGGAATTCAACTCGAATCAGCAATACAAAAAAGGACGCTTTTGTTTTGTTGCCTGATTCTTCTCGTTCTCGTTTTTACGTGACCTAAGCCAAACCTTTCTCTTCCTGCTTTCTCTCTCTCCCACTCTCCCTCTTTCTTTCTCTCCCTCTCTCTCTCTGTAAGCTTACTCCCTCCTGCTCTGACTTCTGACTCCACCTCTGTCCCCTCAGGGAAAAAGGTCCTCTTTGTTCCCCCACCCACCAGCTGAGGTCTTTAACTCTTCAGATT
>NW_008342018.1:10183442-10183908 GCF_000622305.1 Nannospalax galili | reverse complement strand
TATCACAGTGGAGGAGCCCAGGGTTTCAGCCATGGTGGCGGGTAAGATTATTAATTTCATTATTGACACTGGCACATCATGGTCAGTTCTCCCTTCCTACTCTGGTAAAGTTTTTCCCTCACAGATCTCTGTGGTGGGGGTTGATGGGAAGCCTCACAACCCCAAATCAACAGGACCCTTAGCCTGTGTATTCTGGAAGGTGCCTTTAACTCACTCCTTCCTGGTTATGCCCACCTGCCCATCCGCCCTACTTGGCAGGGATCTCATGCAAAAGCTCTCCCTTTCTATTTCTCTCCCATTCTCCAGCATGGCCGTGAAGCAGCTTCAAAGCTTCAATGCCTCCTGCAGCTTCTCTTGGGATCCCATTCTCACTTTATCAGTTAATCTCCTGAGAAACTTCTCTAATGCTAACGTCGCCACTTGCTTTCTCTGTGCCCCCCTGCAGGGCTCACTTCTCCTCCCTCTC
>NW_008342018.1:10182320-10182866 GCF_000622305.1 Nannospalax galili | reverse complement strand
CAATCCAGTTCCTACAACAACAATTATCCTCCCTAGCTGAAGTTGCACTCCAGAACAGGCGAGCCCTGGATCTATTAACTGCAGAAAAAGGGGGAACCTGTATTTTTCTGGGTGAAGAATGCTGTTATTTTATCAACCAATCCGGTAAGGTTGAACATGATATAGAACGACTCAAACAGGTAGCAAAAAATCTTTCACTTAAAAATTCCCAGTACCAACAGTCATCTCAATGGGACACTTTTACAGGACTAACTCCTTGGCTTCTGCCGTTATTGGGCCCTCTGCTTTCTATCACTTTGGTGTTAACCATTGCTCCTTGTCTTGTCAGATATTTTCAAAACCAGATCCGAAAACTCACGCATACTATTTTAATCAGTTGTTACTTTCCTTCCCTTCACATGTATATGAACGCCTGTCAACCATCGAGGACCCTATTCAGATGCATGGAGAGACAACCCCTGCTGCCTAGTGGACCCCTAGTGGACCCCCCACATTGACCCTGTCCAGCAGGAAGTAGCAAGATGACAACCGCGCCCCCTATCCTAA
>NW_008342018.1:10178180-10181908 GCF_000622305.1 Nannospalax galili | reverse complement strand
CGTGGACATCTTTCCCTTCCCCAAGGGAAAGGTGCCCCGTGCAAAATAAAGCTGTATCCCACTGAGAATTCCATCTGTGCCTCGGTGCCTCCTCCATCCTCTCACTCCCGCCGATCTCTCTACCTATCAAAACCCATTTGAAATATACCTGAAGAAACAAAGACCTGCTACAGTTGTAAAATTCTTGGGAGTTTTATGGCTGGGCATGATTAAAACAGAGGCTCTGAAAACTATACAACTCTTAAGAAAAACTAGAGTACCAGGGGTAGGTTGCCCCCACCATGAGCTGTTGATCAGAGAGAGAGATCCTAGAGGTCTTCAAATTAACCAAGACTATTGCCACTAATGTTGGTTGTACACTAGAAAGGTCAGTAAAGTCCATGTTGCTGAAGTCACTACGTGATGTGAGTGTGGGAGAAGTTAAAACAGAAAAAATAAAAACTCCATGCCACTGGATGAATGGTTTTCATAGTACCAAAAGGTGATACATAGATGGTTGGGAAAAAATGATCCCCTATGATTCTGCTCAACAATGGATCCTGTATGCTGCATATTACGGACATGCCAAGTAATGCCTGCTAGTGCAATAATGATTCAATTAACATACATACAACTGACAAATTTCTAATTGGATAAGGCCTGCTCCTAGGGGTGGAACACACATCTGGTACTACAGATCAGGCCAACCCCCTTTGTCAGGGAAAGCTACAGGCCCCAGTGGGAAAGCTGTTGCAAGTATATTGTTTAATAAATATGGTACACCTGCTGGGATATCGTCTAGATGTTTGTATTTACATCCATGTTTGTTTAGATGTGTCTACTTCCTTCTATTTAGTCTTTATAGTAGGAAAAACACCACTGAGATAGATCAGTGGCCATGTTTGAAGAGGAATGATTGAGAGGCCTAAGAGGTCACTATCTCACCCTGATTCAAGAGAGATCATCCTGCATCTGTTACCCTCTCCAAGGCTCAGGGAAATTCGCAGAATAAATGTCAGAAAGTTTGTAAGAGCTGGTGGAAAGGGGTGGAGTGTAGCCTGAAAATTATTCATTCCTCCAAAAAGAGTGAGCCTATGGAGAGTAAGCCATCCAGGGGTGAGTCAAGGAGCACCCTGGAAAGAGGGATGGAGCTGCTGCCATATGGAGAGTGAGCAAATGGAGAGTTAGTTATGGCCATATTGGAACTCAGGGAGTGAACCGTGCACTTGGTGACCTCGAAGTAAGTGGATGAGCGCTAAAAGGTGGTGGAAAATGTGGGAGTAAACCAGCCTTCACATCTTCATGCAAACTCTGTGGGGTGGGTGAGTTGACATGTGAAGATGCAGGATGAGGCACTGAAGCTGTGGGCACAGTGTGTGAAAGCTGATGGATGCTATGGGTGGTGCTTGAATGGTGCATAGGTTATGGCAAGCTGTTTCTTGTAAGTCACCCCCCTCAAATTTCATATAAACTATGCAAAACCCAAAATAGAAATATGTTGGGTCGGTTTTATTAACTAGTGTGATGGATAGCTTTAGTGTCAACTTGATACACCTGAGTTGAGGAAGGCTTAATTGAGAAATTGCCTCCATAGGACTGGCCTGTGGCCATGTCAGTGGGGCATCTTCTTGACTGTTGAGTGATGTGGGAGGGTCCAGCCCACTGTGCATGCTGCTATGCCTGGTCAGGTGGGCCTGTGTTGCATAAGAAAGGAGGCTGAGCAGGTGCCATGGAGCAAGCTAGAACAACCAGCATCAGGACTGGGAGACCTGGTGACTGAGGGCTAGTCTCCCAGAGGGCAGAAAGGGAAAAATTTAGTACAACAACATCTGTCTGCAACTCTAACCTTAAGCAGTTCTGTGTGTCATGCATTAATTATAGTTTTGTAACAGTGTCTCTACAACAACAAGTGCATTCACTCTCATAAATATGGTAAGTAAATATAAAATTGTTAACCTGTTAGGATGATTCCTCAAAATATTAACACTTCATGCTGCCTCTTTTGGAACAATGTGCTCAAACTCTTCTTGATAGTTATCTGCTTATTTTTATCATATAATATTCATATATAAGCTATATTTTGGCTCTCTACTTAGATTCTCTCACATATATTTTGTTCATTCCAATGGCACTAGAAAATTCCCCAAATTAAAAATTTCTAAAGTCAGTTTATGAAATGTCCCTGGAAATTCTTAGTCAGAAGAAAGGGGAATGAGAAAATGTTTTCTTGAGTTGGGGAGACGACTCAGTAGGTAAAGCATAAGGTCCTAAGTTCAAAGCTCAGGAAACCATGTAAAACTTGTCATGGTGGTATGTGCCTATGTGCTCCTATGTTTAGGTGGGAACCAGAGACAGGATAATCTCAGGAACCTGGAAGGTCAACTATTCTGATGTATGTAGAGGCAAAATCCTATCTCAAAGAAGTACAAGGTGAGGACCAACACTGGAATGTCCTCTGATATCCATATTCACTCTATGGAATGCACACAAATCACATACACACACACACACACAGACACACACACACACTGTTTTCTTTTATTCTGACCAAGTACAAGATGTTTAAGGTGTGGAAGTTTAGTTCTTTACCTGTCTGCAGCCTGCTGACAAAGCAGCCCTGACTCTCTTATACAAACACCCTGTAAACCGAGATCCACACAGCACCTCACAAGATGGTTCCCTTTATCATACAACCTCTTTAAAATTTATAATATTGCTATACTTCTACACATAAAGGCACTCAATTCTGTTTAATAGTGGGTGGATGTCAGATATTGATGGCAAAAGTTTTCAAATGACAATTACCTGAGACTCAACATTTTGTAAACTGTATTCTTTTATTTTGTCACGTTTGTGGCAATCTTACTATGCCTAAGGAAGAAGCATTGTATTATCAGCACTTGTCACACTGTTGTTTTATGAACATCATTCTGAAAAACCATTATCCTTTCCTGACCTACCTCAGTTTTAGGTCTGGAGGGAGGCAATGTTCTCATTGCTTCTCACCATTTGTAATCAGTAGTTTATAGCTCTTCATTAGCAACCCGATTTCTCTTGAGATACAAATGGGTGAAAATATCTGCCTCTTACTATTACAGGGGTCAAGATCCCCATCTCAACATCCCCTTCAGGATTAAAAGTGTGATTAAATGCAAAAAGTGTGTCAGGATGATGAGAATAATCAAAGGTTAGACATATTTATTAGCAGCATCCATTTGTGTGCTGCAATAGACTTGCTGTGATTTCTGTCTCCTTCTTTGGGTTCCCCATCCCTTTCTGCATTTCAGTCTGTTCTGCAAGATTTAATATTTTTTAAAAAAATCATTTTTAATTAAAAAAATTTTTTAATAACCACATGATTAGAAGAAGCATTTCATTACAGTATTAACATATTCAATAACAATTTCCAGTACAAAGATGCATGTCTTTCAAAAGTGGCTATAAATTTTTAGATTCACATTTGAATTACAGTTATATGATACTGAACTCAGTATAAACCCTATAAGAAAAAAAATTAAATGATTTTTTAACCTTAAAAAAGATCTCCATTTTATTTAAAAATATACTGTTTCCTACAGAAAGGCTCATTTTTAATGCTACTAACACTTAGATGTTTGCACATGCATCTCTAATCTCTATGTATCTGATTATTACTAGTCACCATCAGTTACACTCATATTCTTGGCAATTGAGTGTAGATATAAAGTCATCAGGTAGATTTCAATGGTAATGTTTTTCACCTCTACTAA